>NC_060124.1:562575071-562878088 GCF_021461395.2 Schistocerca americana
CACCTGCCTTGTTTGGGATTGGAATTATTATATTCTTCTTGAAGTCTGAGGGAATTTCGCCTGTCTCATACATTTTGCTCACCAGATGGTAGAGTTCTATCAGGACTGGCTCTCCCAAGGCTGTCAGTAGTTCTAATGGAATATTATCTACTCCCGGGGCCTTGTTTCGACTTAGGTCTTTCAGTGCTCTGTGAAACTCTTCACGCAGTATCATATCTCCCATTTCATCGTCATCTACCTCCTCTTCCATTTCCATAATATTGTCCTCAAGAACATTGCCCTTGTATAGACCCTCTATATACTCCTTCCACCTTTCTGCGTTCCCTTCTTTCATTCCTCAAGGCTACCCATTCTTCTTTTACTGTATTTCTTTCCCCAATTCCTGTCAATTGTTCCCTTATACTCTCCCTGAAACTCTGTACAACCTCTGGTTCTTTCAGTTTATCCAGGTCCCATCTCCTTAAATTCCCACCATTTTGCAGTTTCTTCAGTTTTAATCTACAGTTCAGAACCAATAGATTGTGGCCAGAGTCCACATCTGCCCGGAAATGTCTTACAATTTGAAGTCTGGTTCCTAAATCTCCGTCTTACCATTATATAATCTATCTGAAACCTTTCAGTATCTCCAGGGTTCTTCCATGTATACAAAAGTTATGCTCTGTGCAGAATTCTACCATGCGGGTTCCTCTTTCATTTCTTAGCCCCAATCCATATTCACCTACTACGATTCCTTCTCTTTCTTTTCCTACTGTCGAATTCCAGTCACCCATGACTATTAAATTGTTATCTCCCTTCACTACCTGAAAAATTTCTTTTATCTCATCAATTTCTTCATCATCTGCAGAGCTAGTTGGCATATGAACTTGTACTACTGTAGTAAGCGTGGGCTTCGTGTCTATCTTGGCCACAATAATGCGTTCACTATGCTGTTTGTAGTAGCTTACCCGCCCTCCTATTTTTTTTATTCATTATTAAACCTACTCCTGCATTACCCTTATTTGATTTTGTATTTATAACCCATAATTCACCTGACCAAAAGTCTTGTTCCTCCTGCCACCGAACTTCACTAATTCCCTCTATATCTAACTTTAACCTATCCATATCTAACTTTAACCTATCATTCCGTTCTCTTCAATTCAATTTCACTTACGCATCGAAATTAGAAGTTTGCCTAGGCGTCATGTGTAAGTTTGTAATCCATGTCGTTGCCGGTAGGATCTGCCTGGAGCAGCTGACTAGCTTGCTTGCTCGTTAAATACTAAATGATCGTCGGATCCAAATGGCGATAACACAGCTACAAATTATATTTTGTGTTCTCCGTTCCAACAAGGACAATTTTTGGTAACTGCAGGGTGTGATTTCTGTCCAGACGATGCTACTGTACATCCTTCAGCCTTCAGGGGGGTACGTATCTTGCGTTCCATCTTTGGCCCCCAAGGTGGCATGATCTCATAGTATGTTCCTTTCTTTGCGGGATATCTTGAAGGGAAAGGTATGAATGAGCTAGACTACCACTTGCATGTTTGTCGTGCATCTGATGGAGGGCACAGAAAATATTTTTTAATTAGAGAAATTCACTGACGTACGGACTCTCTGCATGTGATCATCATACATCTGTAGCACCAAATCTCCACTGCTTCTAGACATCTTCTCCCTTAGCTTTCGACTGTCTAAGTTTCACACCCGTATAGGGCCACTCTCTAAAACAGCTGCTTTCAAGATATATTTCTTTGTTTACAGACTATGATGTTCTAGCTGCTGAGTAAATTCTTTCTCAAATTAAAATCACTTTTGGCTAGTTTTATGCTGCTTGTAATGTCTTTCCGGTTTCTACCAGTCCTTGTCATTCAGCTTCCCAAATAGGTAATTCTTGTATCATTTGTAGGTACCCTCTATCAATCCCTATTTTTAAAGGTTCTTGCTCTTCTTCAGCACTGCGCGCCATTACTTTAGTTGTTGCTTGTTTATTACCATATCATTCGTCATGCTGTAATCACAGCATGTCCTTCCCATTCTGCTGACTACCTTCTCTAGATTTCCTTTCGTCTTCATGACCACAGCAATATCATCTGTGTTACATGTCTATCTTCCGACCATTAACTTGAATGCCCACCTCATCAGTTTCGCGGACTTGCTTTATAGCTTCCTGGGTCCAAGAATTTAACATATGAATAGAAAGAGTACAACCTTGTCATACCCCTTTTCTAACTTTTGCTTCTTGTTCTTGATGAAAATTCCCACTCACAGCCACTCGTTCTTGTACAAACTGTGTATTGTCCGTATGTCTTTGTATTTTAGATCTGCGTTCTTCAGTACTCTGCGTACCTCTGTCATACAACATTATCAAATTCCTTTTGTAAGTCTACGAAGCCGTTATAAGCTTGTTTCTTTTTCCGTATTTGCCTTTCGATAAGTAACGTCAGAGCCAGTACCGCTTCTCTTGTTCCTAATACCCATCTCAGCCGAAAATGATTTTCACTCAGTGTATCCTCCACGTTCTCTTCAATTCTACTCACAATTACCTTCATAAAAAGTTTTGTAGCGTGCGATATTAGGCTTAAGGTTTGGTACTGTCCATAATTTGTTACTGCCACCTTCCTCCATACAGGAACTACGATGTATTTCTAAAAGTTTGTCAGTGTTATCCTGTGTTACAAATGGTCTTAATCAGTATAAGCAGCATGGTTTTCATGTCGTCACCCACATTCCCGATTAGTTGTGCAGTAATGTCATCAATACCCGTAGCTTTGTTCTCCTGTAGATCTTTAAAAGTTTCCTCAAATTCCTCTTGTCATCTTCGTCTACTTCCTCTTCCATTCATGTACATAAAAAAAAGGACTCAATTTCTGTAAAACAGTGAATAAACACCATCTCAGGAGAAATACATCATACCCCCAAACCCGGCTACGACAGCAATCCAACCGTGGCCAAAGAAGAAGGTTAACTTTTATTCTAACAGATAGCGCCATAAATTACACAATCGCAGCTGAAACGGTCAATACGAAGAAAAAAGCCATGCAGTGCCCAAAAAGCATGATTTGGGTTAGAAAACGTTCGTTTGAATTTTCATCCACGGATTATGATGTTAGCTACGCCCAAAGTGACGACAGCTTGACTTACATTCATGATGGTTCAAACGCTGAAGAATCTACCCGTGATGAAGAGCTTCACCAGAGCAGCCTGCTAAGACGATGGTGTGGTTTCTCATTCGACAGTTCCCCCTAACTATGGGAAATCTCAAGAAAATTCCAATAGCTCACATCAAACAAGAAAACAACGAATCGCCCACAATACGAAGGGCTTCCTCATCACCATTAATACGATTAAAATGAGTTTCGGAAAAGTACCATAGTAACTTGGGAAGACTGTCGAAACCAATGGCAACGAGATTCGCGTGTCCATCTTGGTGGAAAACGAGAAAAATTCGAGACGGTCAGAAGAGAATAATTCAATCTGATAAGAGCATGATAGAATTTTTATGAAATTGAAACTACCCAGTCCCAAGAAAAAACAAATAAACTGTTAAGCAATACTTGTCAGATCAAATCAAAGAAAAACAATTATAACTTCATGAAATTAGAAGTATCAGAGCTTAAGAATTTGGAAACCATAGTGGAGGAGATTTGTGAAGGGAAGAGAGATAAGATGCGTAAGATAAATACACGGGCATTAAGATACTATTTGAACCGTAATTGGACGTCAACAGTAGTTTACCGTATGTTACGTAAAGTAGGGACATCAAGTAGCAAGTCGGATAACGGATTAAACAAGTAATGAATCTATTTGAGACAGCACCAAGAGGCACAAGCATTGACGCTTAAGGAAGCTTTCCACCATACGTAACATTGAGTGGAAACATATAAGAGAAATCTAACATTAACGTGTTTACGTGTCGAAGGAGCCAGCTGATGGAAATACCCCGAACAGTTATTACAGAAGGTCAGCCTCGACTTAGAACGGTAAATAAGCAAGAGATTCTGAGAGAGGATTCGGAGAGAGCAGTAATGTGATCGACTAGCGAGTGGCCGCTTTGAGGAGCCACCGTGTGTAGCTACGCCAGGCAGCAGCAGCAGCAGCAGTAGTACTCTCAGCGAGAAGCCGGTGATCAGATATGGTGACACGCACTTCAACTGCGAGATAAGTAATCATTATCTGTTCTGGGGAATAGCTTTGAACGTAGACGATCTGTCTTTGTCTGAAGGAATAGGTATCATTCCTAGTTTCGTAATTAACAAGAACAATTTGCGGAACAGTAATTGTCTCTTGTAAGCTTAGACGAGTGGCCTGTCGATAAGAATAAATAGCGTCTGACATTTTTTAAAGAGGGATTAGGAACTGATACTTCTTTTGTAAGTGATTAAGAGACAATAAATGAATTACCCAAGTAAATACTGAACAAAGACAAGGATAAACGGCGCACAATGAATGGATTATCCGAATGGGACTGAAATTGGTACATGTGATATACTAACATGTACAGACAAATGAATGTTTACTGTTTTAGAAAAATTGGTAGATTTATTCAAGAGAAGTAGCTTCACAATCTGAGCAAGTTAATAATACGAGCAGTCAGTCGGGTTAGCAGCCCACCGCTGCCCAAAGCGTCTCAAGACACGTTTCCGATCTTGAATCTCACTTACCGGAGTGTAATTGTCTCCAGTGATGGGTAATACTTCGAACTGAGCCCCTATGTCCAGCAGAGACGTTTCCCGATTCTCTCTGGGCAGTAGTGGGTTACAAACTTAATTGTGGCCTGCCATAAAGCCAGACAACCCAAAGTGATAGTCTGGGGTATCATTTCTTTTCACAAGAGGACCCATTTGGTGGTCATCCGTGGCACCCTTACAGCAAAACGGTACGTAGTGGGCAGTAGTGGGTTACAAACTTAATTGTGGCCTACCATAAGGCCAGACAACCCAAAGTGATAGTCTGGGGTATCATTTCTTTTCACAAGAGGACCCATTTGGTGGTCATCCGTGGCACCCTTACAGCAAAACGGTACGTAGACGACATTCTACGCTTTGCTTCGTTGCCCTTCGTCGCAACGCTTCCTTGGCCTTGCATTTCAGCAAGATAATGCCCGCCTGCACACGCCGAGAGTTCCTATTGTTTGTCTTGCTCAGCAGGTGTAATACACAGCCAACCAGCTGCAATAAATGGTTTTTTTAATTAACCTTCACCACGGTTTCAGTGGATTTAAACCCGTCTTCCTCAGGAGAACAAGAAACAAACTTTACATTAGTGATCAGTTACTAAAGCTATCTCCATATGAAATGTGTCTCCAAAGGTTTGTACGTCCATATCTAAAAGATAAGGGGAATAGAATCAAGAGCTCTTGACTTCAGTAAAACCAATCTCATTAAGGACCATGTTAAGAGATACATGGGGACTCAGGGCCGTCGAACCATCTCGGGATTTTCGCTGTCTAACACGCCAATTGGACAGAGTTATGTACCATACCCCCAGGAGGACATCCACTAACTCTGTCAATCAGTGTCAAGCCGAATAACTGCGTCCGTAAGAGCCACAGGTGCACCAACTCTTTATTGACTTGCTCAATTTGTGAAGATCTTTCTATCGAATAAATAGATAAATTTTTGTTAAATTGTGATCAGTTGCTGGACTGAACATTTATATTACATCCACAGATTTTAGTGCCATTCAGATGATACCTTCGTGGTGCATCGTTTTCTTTTTTTTGTCTTAATGTAATTTTCAGCAGGATTTTGCTTTTATTAAAATGTTATGTTTTCATGAGGAATTATTTTCTTTTTTACAGAATTTATTCTTTGAAAAGAAAATTGCCGCGTTCTGCCAAAGTATCACTACTGATATTTAGTTATGTCATCTCACCCCTAACATTTCCCTAAGTACTCTGTATATATTGCCAACTGGCATAGTTGCAAGCTTTTAGGAAAGGATATTTTGCGTTAGCTAAAGACGTACACTACTGGCCATTAAAATTGCTACACCACAAAGATGACGTGCTACAGATACGAAATTAAACCGACTGGAAGAAGATGCTGTGATATGCAAATGATCAGCTTTTCAGAGCATTCACACAAGGTTGGCGCCGGTGGCGACACCTACAACGTGCTGACACGAGGGAAGTTTCCAACCGATTTCTCGTACACAAACAGCAGTTGACCGGCGTTGCCTGGTGAAACGTTTTTGTGATGCCTCGTGTAAGGAGGAGAAATGGGTACCATCACATTTCCGATTTTGATAAAGGTCGGATTTTAGCCTATCGCGATTACGGTTTATCGTATTGCGACATTGCTGCTGGCGTAGGTCGAGATCCAGTAACTGTTAGCAGAATATAGAATCAGTGGGTTTAGGAGGGTAATACGGAACGCCGTGCTGGATCACAACGGCCTCGTATCAATAGCAGTTGAGATGACAGGCATCTTTTCCGCATGGCTGTAACGGATCCTGCAGCCATGTCTCGATCCGTGAGTCAACAGATAGGGACGTTTGCAAGACAACAACCATCTGCACGAACAGTTCGACGACGTTTGCAGCAGCATGGACTATCAGCTCGGAGACCATGGCTACGGGTACCCTTGACGCTGCATCACAGACAGGAGCGCCTGCGATGGTGTACTCAACGACGAACCTGGGGGCACGAATAGAAAAACATCTTTTTCGGATGAATCGGGTGCTGTTTACAGCATCATAATGGTCGCATCCGTGTTTGGCGACATCGCGGTAAACGCACACTGGAATCGTGTATTCGTCATCGCCATACTGGCTTATCACCCGGCGACATGGTATGGTGTGCCATTGGTTACACGTCTCGGTCACCTCTTGTTCGCATTGACGGCACTTTGAACAGTGGACGTTACATTTCAGATTTGTTACGACCCGTGGCTCTACCCTTCATTCGATCCCTGCGAAAACCTACATTTCAGCAGGATAATGCAGGACCGCATGTTGGAGGCCCTGTGCAGGCCTTTCTGGATACAGAAGATGTTCGACGGCTGCTCTGGCCAGCACATTCTCCAGATCTCTCACCAACTTAAAACGTCTGGTGAATGGTGGCCCAGCAACTGGCTCGTCACAATACGCCAGTCACTACTCTTGATGAACTGTGGTATCGTGTTGAAGCTGCATGGGCAGCTGTACCTCTACACGCCATCCAAGCTCAATGCCCAGGTGTATCAAGGCCGTCATTAGGCCAGAGATGATTTTTCTGGGTACTGATTTCTCAGGATCTATGCACTCTAATTGCGTGAAAATGTAATCACATGTCAGTTCTAGTATAATATATTTGTCCAATGAATACCCTTTATCGGGTGCATTTCTTCTTGGTGTGGCAATTTTAATGGGCAGTAGTGTATTTCATTAATGGTTCATACATGGTTTTGTAGTCAGAATGTTAATCTAACCGCCGTATTCTCTAGAAACTCTCTAACTATTGCCCAAGAATCTAGAAAAATGAAATACAGAAATTTATGCCAACCAGCTCCGGTCTCTCCCATTTATGGACAACTCCGTAATGTTGAAATCCCCTGCACATCTTGTTTCAGAGTGTACCTACTGAGCTGTGTATCGACTCGTACTACACCTTATGTTTAAAATGCATTGGTTTTCCTTTTATTCCCGTGACATGTTTGTTTGTTATGTTGTCTGTCATAAAGTGGCTGCTCGGTTGTCTTTTCCCTCTGCTGTCAATATCTGCGTTTTGCTTCCTTGAAACTGTTATCGAGGAAGTGAGATCATTGACCGGTGGTAACTTCGTGTGGTGGCGCGGAAGTAGGGGTGCGCTCAGAAAGTCTGGTGGACAAGGGAGGGAGTGTGGCCCGCCAACGCGGACCAGGCGTGGTCGGTTGTACCGAGTCACCACGTGATGTATGTCGGTTGTGTGTAACTAACGAGTCGAGTTGACGGAAGAGCTCCCCGCGGTTTGGTTGTATACTGAATCGCCTCAGGAGTAGTTGCTGTTCATTTTCCATGGCGGGACGTTAACAATCTTCTCTAAGTCCTCCGTTTCAACACTGGAGTTTAAAAAGGAGACACCTAACATGAAGGAGCGGTCAATACCCGTCAACGTTGCAGAGAAGACGTGAACTCCGGTTACAGAGCGTGTTGTCGCGTGACCGTGGCGTGCTGGGTACACTGGCGACGCGTGCGCGGTCGGATGTGTGGATCCTCGCCATCGGAGGTCGTGCACTTCCTGTTCGAGCATAATTGCAAGTTGTTAGTGGAAGGTTTAATCATTAAGTAATAAGTTTGCGTAACCAGTGTCTCTTCTGCCTTGTGGCCTTCGGCGATGGGGTTTCCTGTCCCCGGCACCGGTGTAATTGAAGACAGTGATCTTTCCTCCTCCTCTCGTTACTGCCCGATGGGAGGTGTAGATTTGGCAGTTTTAATTGTTTCGCTATTCTGTCGTGTGTTATGAGTAAATTCTTGCTTCTTGTTGGTTGATCATGTGGTCGCTCATTCAGGACTGTGTGGTGTAATGTTTCCTGGCACGAGGTTAGCTCTAATTCTGTCAGCAAGTTAAGCCATCTTATTACAAGTTATCGCTGGCTAAAAGTCGGTGCAGTGACCAGCCTGAGAATGACGATTGTGTTTACGGGCGTTTTTAAATTGGTCAGTATTCTGCCTAGCCTGAGCATCCCTGAGTGGGTGATTTGTGGCCGCCTTACACGTCCGTCATATCTGTTATGTTCTAATGATATTCCAGGACAGTTCTGTTTAAAAACTTTTTCAATTCCTTCATTCCTTATTGTCAGTAATCGTGTGTTTGTTGAGATTTTTGATTTTTTTTTTTTTTGGCGGTGTTGGAAGCTTTACTACCTCACCGTACTTTATTAACAAAGTTCTGTATTTACTTAGTAGCCTGTTTATTAATGTTCTTTAAATTTTTTTTAAAAACTGTTGTATTGCTAAAAATTAAATTACTTGATTGCCGCTAGCGGCGTGTTTTGAAAGGCTGTTATTGCCGTACTGTTAGCTTCTGGTTTTTTTTTTTTTTTTTTTTTTTTTTTTTAAGAAATTTTGAACTGTTGTATTGCTATAAACGACTGGATTTCCGTTTTTAAAAGAAATTTTTAAACTGTTGCATTGCTGCAAATGTCTTGACTGTCGTTAGCGGCGTGTTTTGAAAGGTTGTTGATTGCCGTACTGGCACATCTATTTTTTTTAAAAAACGATTTTTTTTTAAATTGTTGTATTGCTATAAATGATTTGATTGCCACTAGCAGTGTGTTAAATAGGTTGTTATTGCTGTACTGTTAGTTTCTGTAAGGTATGAATAAAACATTTGTGTGTGAAAATCTCAACTCGACAGTAAACGACTAGAAATTTGGCCCCGTTTCCCAACTTGTGGTGTGTCTTGTAGTAACCGTAACCACTGTGTGTGTGTCACCTACTGTGTGTCTTTACGGAACGTCAGTACCAGATGATGCGATGTGCGACCGAACCGCTCGAGACGTGACGCCAGAGCGGCGACCAGCAGTGCGGGGAGCTGCTGTCCTCGCAGGGTGGGGGCGGGGCCGCCGCCGCCCCCGCCCCCGCCGCCGCCGCCGCCGCCGCCACCGCCGCCGCCGCCACCGCTTGCAGATTCGGCTGCGGCGCTGATGGATGGCCACGTACTGGGGCGTGAGGAGGCGCCGATGGAGCGTCGCCGCGCCGCGCCGCGCCGCGCCGGCTGCTCCCTCTATCGGAAGAATGCGCTGATATACGGCGTCGGCCGCCGCCAGACAATGACCTCGGCACAATGCGCTGAGCCAGCGCCGGCAACCAGCGGCCGCTGCGCTGCGTTTAGCCGCTGAGCCCCGCGCAGGCGCGCTGTCGGCGTCACGTCAGCCAGAAACAACGGCGGGCGCGCCCGTTCCGCTTGGTTGCCCCTGGCCGTATGTTGTTTCCAAGCGGTGCTAGAACACGATGAGCCTGTTGAGATGGGGCTTTGGATAAGTAGTTATCCGGCTTAGCCTACATGTAGCGAAAGGATATTAGGTGCATTTTATTTTGGCCGGATAAGCCGAGGTGGTCTCGAAAACCTGCCTTGGCTCTCAGCCAGGCAAGAACGAGCGCTTGACATAGTTTCTGTGGCATGACTCGGCTCTATGAAAGGTATGTGCTAACGTCTGATCAGGGTAGCTCCAGAAAATAGTCGATAGTTGCCAACCGCAAGGTTGAACGAGTGTAACATCTTCGAGTAGGAGGTTCTTTGATGGTTAAGAGAGCTGGGCGCGTGCAGAAAAAAAAAGAAAAAAAAAAAAAAAAAAAAAAACGATGAGTCGCAGCTAGGTACCCGGAGTAAGCAGACCTGTGGTGACAGCTGTAAGGTAGGTCGCGCTCGCTGCCCCAGACCAAACCCTAGCACGTAAATGAGAGAAGATATATGGTTTCAAATTGGTTTTGTTAGATAATATTCAGAGTTAGGATTTGTATGTCCAAGGTTTGACACAGTAAGCGTTTGGTAAAATTTTTGTAAGAGTGTTTCGTGCTACAGTAGGTTTTTTGTATGACTTAAAATTTTAACAGTATACATATTGAGATCAACATTGTGTTTCTAACAGCCTGAATCATAATCCAAATCCTTTGCTTGTATTGAATATGAAAATTAGTAGAGCAAAGTTGCCCACAAATGAAAGAACCAAGTAAACATCAGGGCCAAAGGGTAATTTTCCAGTACCATCTTAATGCCAGTGCACAAGCGGCATTATTCTCTTAAATTTTATTGCTGAGTCAAATACATGTTGCATTTCTGGCAAAACGGAGGAGTGCAAGAAACAAGTTCATAGACGCAGTCAGGTGCAGGTTTGCTGAATAATTAATTTAGAACAATCTTATCACTGATACTTTCACAGTACAAAAGGATACAATTTTGGTTAAATGTTTTCAACTACTGTTGAAGACGCTCACTTTTGTCTTTAGCAGTATCATACGTACAGGGACTGGAAAAAAAACAGGGAAAACCTAAAACGTAACATGGCGAATACACCATGACAGACACGGGTAAGAAGAACTAATCAGTGGTCAAGAGGTAGCGCTTTTCGGTAGTAATCAAAACATCCTCGATTCAGGGTTCTAACCCACCCAATGCTTGAATAAAAATCAATAGCAATGGCGGCCACAGATTTACGGCGTAAAAATCACCCTACTTCTGCCTTGTCAAAGAGGGCGGAGGAACGGACAGAGTTTCATGCTGTTCTTTCGACCTTGGGGCGAAAAACTGCTACTAAAAGGCAGAAGAATCAGCAATGATCAACGACATGAGGATGCAGAGGGCACTGTAAACCACTGCATAAAGACGTATAAATTGTATCCACCAGACACGTGGCCCATAATAGAAAAAGAGTTCTTAAGATCTCTCCTCTGGCAAAAGATTCCGGATTATTCACCCATTAGGATTTCCGGGAGGGACTGCTAAGAGGGAGGTCACCATGGGAAAAAAGTGATATAACCAACGAAGGGAGATCATTCTGCGAGTCTGCGGACGGAAAATCATAAGTTTTAACGTTGTAGAAAACCTGGAAAATTTTAAAAGAGAAGTACAAAGGCTCAATCTAGACACCGTGGGGATCAGTAATATGAACTGAAGTGACAAAGGATTTCTCGTGAATTGTGAAATGGAACGTAGATAAGGATTTTTTGTCAGAAAAATGTGGGGTTACATTAACACCAACAAAAAGTGGTACAACGGGAGCAGAATTCGTTGCAAGTAGGAAGATAGTGTTGAGAGAGAACTGTTGTAAATTTCTCAGTGATACGGTTGTTCCTATCAGATTCGACGCCAAAAGAATGCCGACAACTATAGTTCGGGTAGTTCGAAAGCAGAAGATGAAGATGTAGATAAGGAAGCGTATGAGGATAGTGAATGGGTAATCTGGCAATCACGGGTCGCTGTAACGCGGATATAGGAGAAGGAGTAGAAGAATGGTTTACATGAGAATATGGTCTTGGAACTTGGAATGAGAAACGAGGGAGACAAGCTGAGATCTGTAGTAAATGTTAGATACTCTGTCTGTCATGGTGTATTCGCCATGTGTTACGTTTTAGGTTTTCCCTGTTCTGTCCAGTCCCTGTACATATGATACTGCTAAAGACAAAACTGAGCGTCTTCAACAATAGTTGAAAGTATCTAACCAAAATACTCTGTTCAAGAATCACAAGAGGAGCAGGTATGCCTGAAAAATACCAGGAGAAACTGTAAGATTCCAGCTGTATTACATCATGAACAGGCAGAGATTCCGAAATCAGATGTGGGATTGTAAGGAGTGCCGAGGAGTAGATATAGGCTCCGGCAACAATTTAGTAATGACGAAGAGTAGAATGTAGAAGAGAATCATACCGAAGAATGAGTGAGGAAGGAAGTAAGGCAATGAAGGAATGAGGAATTATGAGACACATTTAAAGTTCACTAAGGATGTTGATGGGATAATGAATACCAGAGGAGTGGACATCTCTAACAAACTTAATCACAGGATACAAGGAAGATAACTGCGAAGAAACCTTCGGTAACGCAAGAAGTACTTCAGTTGATCGACGAAAGTACAGAGAAGTTCAAAGAAAGGCAGGAATATAGAAATATAAATCACTCAGGAATGAGACAAATAGGATGTGCAGGGCAGCCAACGCGGAATGGCTGCAGGAAAAATGGAAAGAAATCGACAAAAAGATGATCGTTCAGAAAGACTGACTCAGCACGTAGGAAAGTCTAAACAACCCTCGGTGAAATTAAGAGTAAGTATCGTTACATTAAGAGCGCACTTGAAGTTCAGCTGTTAAATGCAGGGTAAAGAGCGTATAGATGAAAAGAGTGTGCTGAAGGCCTCTATGAGGAAGGGAACTTGTCTGATGAAAATAAAAGAAAGGTTCATTTGCTGAAGACTTTGCTATCCTCAGATGTGAAGCGTTTCAGGATCCGTTGAATGGAATGGATGTCTAATAAGTGCAGAATGTGGACTGAGAGTAAGCTGGAGTAAGACGAACATTTTGAGAAGTAGCGGAAATGAAAGTAGAGGGAAACCTAAAATCAAAATTTTTGGACACTAAATAGAAGTCAAGGAATTCTGATACCTTGGTAGTAAAATAATCTACGACGGACGAAGCAGAAAAGACATAAGAAGCAGACTAGCACAAGCGAAGAGGTCATTCCGGGTCAAGAGAAGTGTACTGTTGACCTTGTTTTGGCCTTAATCTGGAGAAGAACTTTATGAGAATGTATTTTTGGAGTACAACGTAGTACTGAAACATGGACTGTGGGATAAAAGGAACAGAAGAAAATCAAAGTATCTCAGATGTGATGCTTCAGAAGAATATTGGCATTTAGGTGGACAGACAATAGTAAGGAATGAGGAGGTTCCTGAATAATTGGTGGGGAAACGAATATTTGGAAAACATTGACAAGAAGAAGGGACAGAATGGTAGGACATCTATTAAGACATCAGCGAATAATTTCCATGGTACTAGAGGGAGCTGCAGGGAGTAGAAACTGCAGAGGAATACAGACACTGGAATACATCCAGAAAATTATTGAGGTTGTTGTTTGAAAGTGCTACCCTGATATTAAGAGGTTGGCACAGGAGAGGATTTCGTGGCGGGCCGCATCAAACCGGTAAGAACACAGACTCAAAATAAAAAAAGAAAGCACGAAGAAAAGATTGGCTAAATTCAGACGTGACAGATACAAAGCCCTATTAAAAACATCTTTCTTCTTATACAAGGCCCTAATTCCATATTAACACGCTCAATCTTAGCGTACCTAACATGCTTAGGGGTGTGATGATTGATTTTGAAGAACATATTGTTCACATAATTAGGGATTACTTCATGACGAAGACAGTTTTTGTTGAATCTTATATGGGTCAAGTGTTCGCTAACTTTACGATACACGTATATAGTCTGTAAAATGGCCCGATGACCTCGCTAGGCGTGAATGATCGACGAGTTCTTCATATGGGGCAGCCGCAGCTGTATCAGTCCATTTTGAAAAGTGAAGAAAACGCAGGACAGTTGTGTTATTGACAGTCTTTTATTTTGAATCGGGCTTTCTACTTGTCACATCCGAATTTAGCCAAGGCCGTAAGTGGTCTCTAATTTGATAAAATGTACTGTCACATTCTCGAAGCCGTCAACAACTATAGAGGGATCATTAATTCTTGGCAACTGACGAACTAAATAATAGGTCTAGGCCAAACGGAACTGTGTCAGCTCTTAAACATGACTTTGAATTCTACCTTACGATTGTTAATAAAACAGATATTGCTTTTAATGATAATGAGAGTTGCTTATTAAATATAGGTTTATCATATAATCAAAGAGAGAATATCTCTGAGCAACAAGAATGTGTTATAATAGCTCATACAGTAGTGGCTTTAGAGAGAGCTAACATTACAGTTTCTGTTAAAAATGATGTGTCTCTGCAAACAAACAGTTTTTAAAAGATAACAGGAGGTTTAGAACTCTCCATGGGAGAATGGCAGACACTGAAGTAACTAAATATAAAACTTGTAGATAACGATGCCATAGTCGTCTGCGCTGACAAAAGTAAAATGGCTGTATTCATTTCCCCGCAGGAGATGAACAGTTTATTACTCTTAATTACATTGTTAAATAGTACACCGATGAAATCAGGAAGGTACTGAGAGTAACTAGGAGTTTCCTGGGTGAGAAGAGGAAGAAATGAACAAATTATATTGATGAACACTAAACCTCCCAAACTCCAAGCGACGATTTACATAAACCTGACCATGCGGAGTGAGCGACTGTCAACGAGCGATGGTTGGGGGGGGGGTGGGGGGGAGAGAACAGGGGGGCTTGCAGGTTTCAAACTTGAGAAATTTGTGGCAGGTTTTCTCAAAGAACATTTTTAAATCAGGGAACCTAGAATGATTAAAAAAACAGGGCAGATGCAAATGATTTTGTTGTTGTGGTCTTCTGTCCGAAGACTGGTTAGATGCAGCTCTCCATGCTACTCTATCCTGTGCAACCATCTGCATGACCGAGTAACTACTGTAACCTACATCGTTCTGAATCTGCTTCCTGGATTCATCTCTCGGTCTCCCTCCACGATTTTGATCCCCACGCTTCCCTCCAGTACTAAATAGCTGATGCCTTGATGTCTCAGAATATGTCCTACTATCCAATCCCTTCTTCTGGACAGGTTGTGCCATAAATTTCTTTTCTCCCCAATTCTGTTCAGTACCTCCTCATTAATTACGTGATTTACCTGTCTAATCTGCAGCATTCTTCTGTAGCAGCCGAATTCAAAATTTTCTATTTTTCTATTCTCTAAACTGTTTATCGTCCATATTTCACTTTCATGCATGGCTACACTCCAGACAAATACTTTCAGAAAAGACTTCCTGACACTTTAATATTTACTCGATATAAGCAAATTTCTCTTCTTCAGAAACGCTTCTCTTTCCATTGCCAGTCTACATTTTATATCCTGTCTACTTCGACCATAATCAGTTCTTTTGCTACCCAAACAGCAAAACTCTTCTGCTACTTTAAGTGTCTCATTTCCGAATCTAATTTCCTCGACATCACCTGATTTAATTTGACTACATGTCATTATCCATTTTTCGTCTTTGTTGGAGATCCTCTTATATCCACCTTTCAAGACCCTGTAAAACTGCTCTTCCAAGTCCTTGGCTGCATCTAACAGAATTACAATGAATTCGGTAAATCTCAAAGCTTTTATATCTTCTCTCTGGGCTTTAATTCCCATTCCAAATTTTTCTTTTGTTTCCTTCATTGCTTGCTCTACGTAGAGACTGAATAGCATCAGGATAACCTCCAACCCTGTCTAACTCCCTTCTGAACAACTGCTTCCCTTTCATGCCCCTCGACTCTTACAATTGCAATCTGGTTTCTGTACAAATTGTAAATAGCCTTTCGCTCCCTGTATTTTGCTCCTGCCATTTTTAGAATTTCAATCAGACTATTCCAGCAACATAGTCAAAAAGTTAGCTCTAAGTCTGCAAAGGTTATAAATGTACATTTGCCTTTCCTTAACCGCTCTTCTACGAGAAGCCGTACGGTCAGTATTGCCTCCAGTGTTCCTACATTTCTGTGGAATCCAAAATGGTCTTCCCCAAGGCCGGCTTCTACCAGTTTTTCCATTCTTCTGTAAAGAGTCCGGCTTAGTGTTTTGCAACCGTGACTTATTAAACTGATAGTTCGGTAATTTTCACACCTTTCAGCGCTTGGTTTCTTTGGGTCTGGATTACTCGTCTTGAGGTCTGAGGACATTTCGTCTGCTCATACATCTTGCTCGACAGATGGAAGACATTTGTCACGGCTGGTTCTCCCAAGGGTATCAGTACTTCTAACGGGATGTTGTCAACACGCTGGTTATTGTTGGGACTTAGGATTTTCTGTGATTTGTTCTTTTTCTTCACCCAGTATTGTATCTCCCACTTTATCTTCATCTACATCTTCTTCACTTTCTCTGATATTGCCCTCAAGTACATCTCCCTTGTACAGACCCTCTAAAATACTCCTTCCACCTTCCAGTTTTCCCTTCTTTGCCTAAGACTGGCTTTCCATCACCGCTCTAGATATTTATACAGCTCCTTCTCATTTCTCAAAGGTCTCTTTAACTTTCCAGTAGGTGGTATATATCTGTCCCTAATGATACATGCTTTTAATCGTTACTTTTGTCCTCTAGCCTCTCCTGCTTAACAATTTTGAGTTTCCTGCCAATCTCAATTTTTAGCCATTTGTATTCCCTTTCGTCTGCTTTATTTACTGCATTTTTATATTTTCTGTTTTCATCAGTTAAATTCAATATCTCTTGTGTTAACCAAGGCTTTCTACTAGCCCTTGTCTTATTATCTACTTGATCCTCTACTGCATTCACTGCTTCACCTTTCAAAGCTACCCATTCTTCTTCTTTACGAAAAACATGTCCTCTTGAAAATATTTTGAGGTCTGGCCTGCTCACTGAGTGAATTTTTCCTCTGAAACTCTCTACAACCTCTGGTTCTTACAGTTCATCGAGGTCCCATCTCCTAAAATTTCTACCTTCTTGTAGTTTCTTCAGTTTGAGTCTACAGTTCATAACCAATAAATTGTGGTCAGAGTATACGTGTCCCTGGAAGTGTCTTACAGTTTAAGATCTGGTTCTGACATTTCTGTCTTACCATTATATAATCAATATGAAACCTTCCGATGACTCCGGGTTTTTTTCGTGTATGCAACCTTCCTAAACCAATTGTTAGCTATGATTATACAGTGCTCTGTGCAAAATTCTGCCCGGGGCTTTCTCTTCCATTCCTTTCCCCGAGTCCATATTCAGATACTACTTTTCCCTCCCTTCCTTTTCGTACTGTCGAATTCCAGTCCCCAATGACTATTAAATTTTCGTCTCCCATAAATCTCTGAATAACATTTCTTCAATCTCTTCATCAAATGCAGAGGTAGATGGCACATAAACTTGTGCTACTGTGGTGGGTGAGGGCTTCGTGTCTATCTTTGCTACAATAGTTCGTTCACTATGCTGTTCATACTAGCTTATCCGCGTTCCCAATCTTTTATTCATTATTAATCCTACTCCTACATTAGCACTAGTTGATTTTGTATTTATAATTATCTATTCACCTGACCAGAAGTCCTGCTCTTGATGCCACCGAACTTCACTAAATCTCACAACATCAAACTTTGGCCTATCCATTTCTCCTTTTAAATGTTCTAACCCACCTGCACGATTAAGGAACCTGACTGTTCCACTCACCGATCCGTAGAACCCCAGTTTCGTTTCTCCTGATAACGACAGTCTTCTATGCACCCCCGCTCGGAGATCCGAAAGGTTACATGCGGGATTCTTTTCCCAAGAGCATGTTATCATCATTTAACCATACAGTAAAGCTGTAGTTTCTCCTTTCTTTCAGCCGTTCACAGCACCAGCACAGCGAGGCCGTTTTGGTTAATGCCGTCCGCGGTGGACGAGCGGTTCTAGGCGCTTCAGTCCGCAACCCCGCGACTGCTACTGTCGCAGGTTCGAATCCTGACTCGGGCACGGATGTATGTGATGTCCTTAGGTTACTTAGGTTTAACTATTTCTATGTTCTATGGGAATGATGAGCTGAAATATTAAGTCCCATAGCGCTAAGAGCCTTTTTTTTGTTAATGTTGCAAGGCCAGATCAGTAAATCATCCAGACTGTTGCCCCTGCTACTACTGTAAAGGCTTCCGCCCCTCTTCAGGAACTATACGTCTGTCTGGCCTCTCAACAGATACCCCTCCGTTGTGGTTGCGCCTACGGTACGGTTATCTGTATCGCTGAGGCACGCAAGCCTTTCCACCAACGTCAACGCCCACTGTTCATGGTTGATGATTCATGGTTCGTGGGATCTAAATGCAGTTAGTAAAAATACCAGCATCGCACTGCGTACCACATGGCTACTAATATACCAACAAAAGAAATATGTGGCATCTTTCTTGAAAAGCTTAGCAGGTTTATCGGCAGGCCATCGGACGAAATCGGGAAGATTGTTAATATTTTAAATTCGAACTTGCGTTATAATTATTGTAAATTTGGTGATCAAGTGTACAGACAGTAACAAGATCTCGCCCTGGGTTCTTCGCCCTCCCCTGCCCCCTACCTTACACTTTAGCCAATATTTTTATGACCTATCTTTAGTGTGAGGTATTTAACAAGTTTCTGGAAGAGGCTGCTAACGCGGTATGTTGGAAACATTATGATGACGACTCTTTGTTGTTGATGGAGGCAGCGAGGAAGAGTGTCACAATTAACGTAACATACTTAATACATTCCATGTAAACACTTCTTTCTCCGTTCAGCATCAGATCAACGGGACCTTACCGTACTTGGGCTTAGAGAGTCTCTTAAATGACGACAAAGTAGAGTTTGACATTTGCAGAAAAGATTTCTACTACTGATTTAGTTGTGAATGCAGCATCGAACCACCGACTTAAATATAAGCTCTCTCCTAAACACATTAAACAATGTTCCCCTCACATCAGAGGCATTTGAAAGGGAGTTCGGTATAACCAAGTATTTTGCCACGAGTAATGGGTACCCAGTGTCTACGACTGAGAAAATGAATAAAATACTAGCGAAGCGGAATGGGTGGCGATCATGGAAGGAATCACTCTGAAGGCTGTAAAGGGAAAGAACAAATTTTATAAGATTCGATATCATGGATACGTATGAGAAACTGATGTCAGTCAACACAGCTCCGGCATTATTCATAACAAAAAAATTGGGCAGTAGATTAATGAGCCGTGAAGTACTCTGTAAGGATCCTTTCTCCAATCCCCGAGTGTATCGCAGTGAGTGCTATGAAAACTAGTTGTGTAAGAGCAGATACACTGGCCAGAGACGCAGGAATTTTTATTGGAGATTTAAAGAAAATAAAGACCTGGCCAAATCCTGGTCAGCTCTGACAATCCATTTGACTGACAACAAGAATCAACTGCAGCACGTTAGCGATAACTTAACTGTCTTATACAATGCGGAGAAAGGTCGGATACTGAATGTTCTGGAAAGCATTGAAATCTTAAGAAGTATTCATTCCCAACGTCTCTCAACAATTAATGAACGAACATATCCGTATCACAAAAATGTTTTAGTTAATTATGACATTATCCAGGTAGATCATGGTGTCCATGTAACGTATTTTTCATTGTTTGTTTAAACGTACAGGTCCTCTTCTCTCTCAATGTTGTCATGGTTCCGTCTCCTTTCTGCTGTTACTTCCCCTTTTCCACTGCAAACAGTTCAGTAATCTTGTATTTCATGTCTGTTTTGTTCCGCACCTGTGCTTGGGTCGTATGCGGCTGATATTTAGTATTACACAGTTTTCCTGTTTATGTTCCCTGTCGCGCAGCGTGGGGGAACGATATAGAAATTAATTCCATACCGTATGGGATTTCACCCTCCCTTCCTCCCCCATTCTACATGTTTCATTATTTTGGCAACGTTTGGTATTCTGTGGTGATATCTGCTTTCTTCAGATTGTTTTAGATCCCTTTTATTCTTCTGACATGGAATCTTTGGTTTCTAGACAACAATGGGGTGAGGATGATCTCAGATGATTAAGCGACTTTATTTGTTAGTAACGTCCTGTTCTCTCTCCTTTAATTTGTTTTAATTTTGAAAGTCTAAGCTCACAATTCTTTATCTGACATTCATGACTTGAGGTTACTATTGCAGTTTGCACCATGTGATGGAACTGTAACTGTTCCGAAACCGGTCGTATACCCTGAAATCTCCTGTCAGATTAAAACTGTGTGGCGCACCGACACTCGAACTCAGGATCCTTACCTTTAGCGGGCAAGTGCTCTGCCAACTGAGCTACCCAAGCACGACTCACGACCCGCCCTCACAGCTTCAATTCTGTCAGAACCTTGTCTCCTACTTTCCAAACTTCACAGAAGCTCTTAATTGGGGAGAGATCATCTGACCTTTCTGGCGAAGGTGGGGATTGCCAGGCAGTGGTTAGCACACTGGACTCGCATTCGGGAGTCTGGTCTTCCTCATTTAGCTTTTTCCGTGTTTTCAATAAATCACTGCCACGCGGGGTAGCCGTGCGGTCTCAGACGCCTTGCCATGTTTCGCGCGGCTGCCCCTGTCAGAGGTTCGAGTTCTCTCTCAAGCATGGGTGTGTGTGTGTTGTCCTTAGCGTAAGTTAGTTTAAGTTAGATTAAGTAGTGTGGAAGCCTAGGGACCGATGACGTTAGCAGTTTGGTCCCATAGGAACTTACCACAAATTTCCAAAAATTTTCAAATAAATTAATTTGGCAAACGCCGGGATGGTTCCTTTGAAAGGGCACAGCCGACATCCTCCCCATCTTGCTGAAATGTAAACCCAGCATGGCTTGCCATGAATGACAACAAACTGAGGCGAAGAATATCGTCGACGCACCACTGTGCTCTAAGGGTGCTGCTAGTGGTGACCAGCTATGAAAACACCCAAGACCACAACTCCCGCTTATCATGGGGTATGATGGATCACAGTCAGGTTGGTATTCCAGTGCCGACTGGCGGATCTGCCGACACACCATCGGCCTCTTCAGTCTCGCTTCGAAATGAGCCCCGATGACCACTGAAGAAGCGATAATATTTGGAACAGAATGGACAGGGAACCCAATCAGCTTGGTATTTTCACTATCTAACGCGTCAGTTGGGCAGAATTTGGAACGATGCCCCTCAGGAGGACATCCAACAACTCTATCAATCAATGCCAAGCTGAATAACTGCTTGCATATGGCCCAGACGTGGACCAACACGCTACTGAGTGCTCAATCTCTGAAGCACTTTCTCTTGAATAAGTCATCCAATTTTCTGAAATTGTAATCATACGTTTGTCAGGTCTTTCTTTTTTTCAGTGTATTTTTTGATAGACTCCACTGTGCCTGTGGGATTCAATATGCAGATTTTTTCCGCAATGTATTCTAAGAAGTATTTGTGTGCTGTATTTTTAGACATAATTGGCAGCCGGTGCCCTTTACAGTACGTTTATAGGACCTTGAGGTTCTGATGTTTATCACGCACGAAAAATATCAGAAACACAAAATCTGTTCGTATTGAGATGATGTTAATAAAACTCGAAAACAACATTTCCTAGAACAACGCACTGGTAGCCAGTGACTACCAACGCAGGGCAGAGCGGAGGCGGAACAAATATCGCTACGAGAAATGCCTCCGTCACGCCTCCGTCAAGTGCGGGGTGCGTGTAACAACAGATTTGCCGCCAACTATCCGCCAGAGACCGGGAACTCGGCCGAAAGCCGGCGGCTAATTGCGTCAAGTTGGCTGCAGACGAGCCGAGTGGCCATTCACAAAAGTTCGCCCCCTAAGCCCTCTGCGCACACAATAACTGCGCCAGCCGCCGGCCCGGCCAATGCCAGTTCTCTGACCGCGGTGTCGCGCTGCTCCGCGCCTCCAGATACCCAAACTTCCTGCCACGCTGGATCCGAGCGCAGTTGCCTCGACGTGTTTCCACTTAAAACAAGCTAATGTCTGCCCACGCGGTGGGGCTGACGGAAAACAAACCATTTCTGAGCCCCCCCCCCCCCCCCATCTCTCTCTCTCTCTCTCTCTCTCTCTCTCTCTCTCTCTCTCTCTGTTTCTCTTTCTCTCTCTCTGTTCCTCTCCTTCTCTCGTTTCCACTCTCTGCAGCAACTTCCACGTATTTTATTTCTGATAACAACAGCTGTGAAGTAGCAATAGCAGCGACACCAAGGGCAGGTTTCGAACAGAATATAGAGTTTGTCGCAGCGCGGGCTTAGCCGAGCGGTCTGATGGCGCTGCAGTCATGTACTGTGCGGCTGGTCCCGGCGGAGGTTCGAGTCGTCCTTCGGGCATGGGTGTGCGTGTCTGTCCTTAGAAGCTTACACACTACTTAACCTAAATTAACCTGACTGATGACCTTAGCAGTTAAGTCCAATAAGATATCACACACATCTGAACATTGTTTTTTAGAGTTTGTTTCTGAGATCCAGTGCAAGTTATTCACACGGAACGGAAGTTAGAAGATTCTCTGCAACTCCTTTAGCTTCAGACGTGATCCACTTACGTTCATCCTTTACAACAGTCTTTTTACTTGGAATGACAGTACACATTATAACAGCAGATTCGAATGAAACAATCTTCAACTAATTTAAGAAATAATTCTTCAATAATTTTCTTGAACGTTGTTTCACATGACCATGTAACGATCACTTATCGCGTCATCCCCGATATATAGGCTGTGCTGTATCGTTTGATTCCTTCAGCTACTGAGCAACCTGTAAAAAGGGTAGAGGAGAAATTTGTAAAATGGAATTAGAGAGCAGACAGAAGAAATGTAAGCTTCGAAGTTTGCTGATGACTCTAATTTTTTCAGAGACGGCTAAGGACTTGGAAGAGCTGTGGAACGGAATCTATAGTGTCTCCAATAGAGATTACAACACAACAACAAAAGTAAAACCAGAGTAACGGATGGTGTTCAAATTAAATCAAGTGTTCCTGATAGATCCAGATTAGGAAAGGAGACAATAAAAGTAATTGACTGGAAAGTAGCACAGGTCCCACCAATATTCAAGAAAGGAAATAGGAGTAACCCATTGAATTACAGATCCATATCACTGACCTCAATTTGCCGTATTATGAATCACCTTGAAGAAAGTGACATATTGATACATAATCAACACGGATTCAGAAAATATCGCTCTTGTGCAACTCTTTATTCCCATCAAGTAACATGTGCTGTCGACAAGGGATCTCAACAACAACAAAAATGGTTCAAATAGCTCTGAGGACTATGGGACTTAACTTCTGAGATCGGCAGTCCCCTAGAACTTAGAACTACTTATACCTAACTAACCTAAGGACATCACACACATCCATGCCGTTAAAGTGATATTATCCATGGATGAATGGCGTCGAATGGGCGATATGTCCATACGGTTATCGGAATTCTTCCACGGAAACGTTTGTTCTCCCTCGATGATACGGGATGAAAACACAGTCTCTAGGGCACTTCTGTAGTGTAGTTAAAATACTTGACAACAGAGAGTGCATAAATCCACAGGAGCAGATTTTTTAAGACTTTATTGAATGGCAGCTATGCAATACAGAATGAGCTAGAGTGTCATAGAGGTGGCAGTCATATGCTCTCCTATTCCATGAAACGTTGTGGATTAATATGATGGAGTTAGCTCGCTAATCTCTTCGCCCATCGGAAGACACCATAGTTCAACCCTATGACGCATGCAGTTCATCGATGGAGATGGACGCATGTGGTTCAACAGTACTATATGTGGACACTGAACTACGGCTTCAGGCACATAGGTTAATTAGGACCGCTACTAGGTTGCTTTGGGGATATGTGCGACAGCATATACCAAGCGATATGTACGAAATTATCAAAACCCCTGCATTACAATGTAAACAAGATGTTACCATCATGCTCGAGTGGACGAAACAACATCAGGACAAGGGCCTTGTAGTAAGCGGCCGGCCCTGCATTGGTGAATCTGGAAATTAGAAGAAATCAAATGGAGCATTACTTCTCGATATTACACGTGCTTTGGTTGTTGGGGGCTTTGGGTGGTAGGGAAACTAATCTATTTCTAGCACTGTCCGTACATCCGCTTAGAATATATATAAATTTTCCACCATCTGAGTAAACAATACAGCATATTGGTATTTGACGACGTCGCAGTGGAAAATCAGAATGAGGTCCGCAGATTGCTTTGGTCGCCATGTTTAAGTCAATATATTTTATTTGGCCCAAACATACTCAAGGATTCCGATGGGCGCAGTGGGCGAGCGGTTCTAGGCGCTTCAGTCCGGAAACGGGCTGCTGCTACGGTCGCAGGTTCGAATCCTGCCTCGGACATGGCTCTGTGTGATGTCCTTAGGTTAATTAGGTTTAAGTAGTTCTAAGTCTAGGGGACTGATGACCCCCGATGTTAAGTCCCATAGTGCTTAGAGCCATTTAAACCATTCAAGGATTCCAAAGCAGTTGGTCCAGGATTATTCATACCTTATTATTGCTTTGAAACTGGGCAGTCTGCATTTAAAGCATATTTACCAAGCGCATGTAGGAACTGAAATGTAGTTCAATGAACTCGTTGCCATATGTGTGGATTGCTGGGGTAACCAGCAATGTTACTTTTTGGTTATAGATGAAACTAGGAAATTGAATAAAGGCCAGTATAGACGAAACTTTAAAGAGATTCTGCATCAGTGCATCAGAACATAACTGTGGCAGTCTTCTGCAGACTACAGAGAAATCTGCACATGTGTGAAACAGTCGTTCAGAGGGAGCAATGCACATTCATTTATTTGATGCAAAAGTCCAGGCAGTCAACAATGAATTACTGGAACTCGAATGTCATATCGAGACAGGGGCTATAAATGTCTAGATTCTAATGCTAGAATACAGCTATGTGAATTACATGTCAAAGAGAAAACTTAAGCGCCAATGCAAAACTAAAAGATGTGCATCGATACATCAAGGTGACAGTCACGGCACTCTATTCCCACCATTACTAGTAGTCTCAAAGTATAAATAGAAGGCAAACTATCTCAAAACTGGCTTAGTATACATCAGCGTATTGTTGAAAAAGCGGAAAGTTTTCGAGGCGCGGGACGCTGTTTGATGGAAATTGGAGTTAGGGCGGTTGCTTTAAGAGATGGCCAATGAAAGAGGTCGTACTTTCATTCCAGTGTTCGTAATACGTAACTGAAAATGTTTTGTAGAAGATCCACTCAATCGCTGTATGACGGTTAAGACGCCAAAATCCGTAATACACAGACTACTTTCAGCAAATAAAAACAAACAAGCCATGACCCAGAAACGAACCCTCGACCTCCTACATGCTAACTTAAATCTCTGTCCGCTGCACCCACTGGACAGCAATGCTACAATATGCTGACCGACGAAGTTACAAAACACATGATTACAGTGTTGCCAGTTTGCCAAACTTTATGTCCATCCAACGCCCATAATATGCGCAGGACGAAATTTTGTGACAGATATTTTTGTATTGCCAGTATGTGAAGAATCGCGCTGCGAAGTCCGAGTGGGCGAAGTAAGAGAGAAAATTCGTCAAATAATGTCTTCCACTCCCTTACAAGTGCTACGTTAAAGTCCTACGGTACACGACTACTACAGTAATCCAAATTTAATCAAAATCGAGTAACTAATTTCGTAACAAGGCCCAATTACGAGTACCGTTTTAACATTGGAAAAGAATGCCAAAATTACTGCACGAAATATTACCAAATATGTAATATGTCACGCAAAAACTGTACATTGCGTGTAGACATTGTTTCCGCAGTAATAAGTCATTTGCTAACGTGAGGGTTACAATATTCACTGTAAAATATTTTCACTCTTTGCCCAGCGAATCAGGGAATCTGGAATTCGTGCATTTGTTACAGCAGATGAGTCCATCATCAAAATAAAAGTTTTGCGATCTCCGCTGCACACCATCAAATATCTTTAGAGAAAGATTAGAAATAGCCCGTTTGGTAGCAGCTATGTGTGCTGCGTGGCGTCCGAAACCCAAGAAACTGACTCTAGCAGACACACCAACAGATTTGTGTTGGCATATTGAGTGTTGTTGTTGCTGGGACGGAGTACTGGTCTGATGCAGTTCTCCACTCTGGTCTACCCTGCTCTAGACTCTTCATTTCTGCATAACTACTGCAGCCAACACCTATTTGAATCTGCTTAGTGTACTCAAGTGTTGGTCTCCCTCTGTAACTTTTACCACCCATAGTCCCACTCATTCCCGAACTGATGTCTGACGATATGTGCTATGAGCCAATTGCTTCTTTTAGTGAAGTTTTGTCACAAAGTTCTTTTTCCCCTAGTACAATTCAGTAGCTACTCACTAGTTATTCCATTTACGTATCTAATATCCAAGATTATTTTGTACTACTACGTTTCATCTGAACATCTTATCACCGAAGTTTCACTTCTGTACAAGCCTGCACTCCATTGAAATGACTTCAGAAAAGACTGCCAAATACATAAATTTGTACTCGATGTTAGCATATTTCTCTTTGGAAGAAACACTTTTCTTGCTATTTCCGGTCTTCATTTCGTATGCATCCTGCTACGGTCATCATAATTTATGGTGATTCCCAGATAGCGAGACTACATCTACATCTACATGGTTACTATGCAATTCACACTTAAGTGCCTGGCAGAGGATTCATCGAATCATTTTCAAACTACTTCTCTACCATTCCACTCTCGAATGGCGCTTGGGAAAAAGGAGCACCCCTACACACTGGTGTTCAAACAATATATGTCAAGTTGCCTGCTGCAGCCATGACTTCACCTCGCCTGCAAGGGAAACGCTAATTATTAAGTAAGCTTATTTGTTTCTTTTCCCGACTCATCAGAATCAGCGATAATACTAAAGGGACTGTTGATATATGTCTTGACACTCTTAACCTTTGACATTTCTGTCACAACTGGGTGAACTATTTACCAGTCACAGTAAATATAATTTTCATGACCTTCACTACGTTTATTATTATTATCATCTGACGACGTCCACGAGGATCAATACTTAAACACACCTGAATAGTAGTTTTAAACAATTTTAACTTATGAAAGAGTTCATACATAGTACCATGTCGTCACAGGTGCAGAGGCCATGTAGCTTTGGTATGCCAGGCTTTGGGCATGGGTTGCTTCATGGAAGTTGCTGTAGAACAGCGAGTTGGGGTGGGTGTGGTAATGTTAGGAAAACATGACATGCATGTGAACTGCAGTCGAGTTCGTACTCCTACGAATTCAGAGGGGGGAGGGGTGGGGGGGGACAGGGAGGGCGATTGGCGCAGAGAGTGTTTCATGCAAAATCTCCAGAAGTGCAGGCCCCTCCTATGCCTTCCTTCCTTGACTGCATTACATTGCAGGATATCCTGATTCCTGGAATAATCTTGGAGGTAAGGAAGTGCTGATGCGGGAGTCAGTGAAATATGACATACGCAGTTGTCTCAGCTGCATTGTGACTCGGCAGATAAGGAAAAACTGATTCTGATGTCAGCACATTCTCTGCCCATTCTCTCCCTGCCCTGCCGCAATGGGAGACTCAAGAATGAATCCAAGATTAAGTGAATACTGGCAAGGATTATGCGGAGTCAGGATTCAGGATCATGGAAAAATTGCAAGATGTGATGGTAAAGAGAAAACAGTTCCTAGTTGTACCATACACGCCCAGAGAGATCAGTGGATACTGCTACACAATGTTCTTGTCGCGTTGTCAACAACTGTTAGTAGGACGATGTAATAAAGCTATCGACAAATTCTCAAAAATACTGGGTGAGTTAGAATTTGGATGTAGCCAGCAGAATAGCCACAAAAGGAAATATGATAACAGCTACTGTAACGGACCATCTAGACATCCGAACCACAACAATAACCACATCAAGAATGGAACAATTGACAGTGGCAACCCTTTCCAAGGTATATCACGAGGAGGAGATGGTGTGCACAACATGGCAGCGAAACGGCAGCTGGAATAACGAGAGGAGGAACGATTATGGACCGCAAAATGGAAACTAGAATAACGAGAGGAGGAACAATTACTAACGGTGAAACGGAGGGTGGAAATGGTCAGAGGTAATGATTTAGGTCTACAGAATCGAGAGTGAAATAATCTTGGGAATAACAATAACGAACAGCGGTTCGTGCAGGTTGTTATGGCAGGAGACATAACCGGGAATGGCCAGAGGCCATTGAAACTTGTGGAGCAAACTCGCCCAATGACCAGTACGGAAATAGCTCAACACGACATGATTTTACACACGCCATACAAATATGAACCAGCCGTGTAAATGTAACTAAAGATGATGAGATTTCACGACTTTTATTAGAAGGGAAAGAGTTGACAAAGACGATAGATATCCGTACTGTGATAAAGGTGACGATAGGGGGAATAGAATTACGAGGTATTCAGGACTGTTGAAATTTTGGCGATAGCTGAGAGGACTGGACAGATGCAGATTAAACATTAATCAGCCAGTACCTTTTTTAAGAAAAGCTGGAATATAATGTGCCATATTGCGGGAAATTACCGACGTAAATCAACAAATCAGGCTCAAACTACTGTGCTAAGGACACCAGGATATTTCCTTGCGATCTCTAAACTGCTGATAGAATTTATCATCAGTATGAACCTCCTCAGAGACTATGGTGCACCATTAGACTTTTTTTTTTGATCATCAGTCTACTGACTGGTTTGATGCGGCCCGCCACGAATTCCTTTTCTGTGCTAACCTCTTCATCTCAGAGTAGCACTTGCAACCTACGTCCTCAATTATTTGCTTGACGTATTCCAATCTCTGTCTTCCTCTACAGTTTTTGCGCTCTACAGCTCCCTCTAGTACCATGGAAGTCATTCCCTCATGTCTTAGCAGATGTCCTATCATCCTGTCCCTTCTCCTTATCAGTGTTTTCCACATATTCCTTTCCTCTCCGATTCTGCGTAGAACCTCCTCATTCCTTACCTTATCAGTCCACCTAATTTTCAACATTCATCTATAGCACCACATCTCAAATCCTTCGATTCTCTTCTGTTCCGGTTTCCCCACAGTCCATGTTTCACTACCACACAATGCTGTACTCAAGACGTACATCCTCAGAAATTTCTTCCTCAAATTAAGGCCGTTATTTGATGTTAGTAGACTTCCCTTGGCCAGAAATGCCTTTCTTGCCATAGCGAGTCTGCTTTTGATGTTCTCCTTGCTCCGCCCGTCATTGGTTATTTTACTGCCTAGGTAACAGAATTCCTTAACTTCATTGACTTCGTGAACATCAATCCTGATGTTAAATTTCTCGCTGTTCTTATTTCTACTACTTCTCATTACCTTCGTCTTTCTCCGATTTACTCTCAAACCATACTGTGTACTCATTAGACTGTTCATTCCGTAAAGCAGATCATTTAATTCTTCTTCATTTTCACTCAGGATAACAATGTCATCAGCGAATCGTATCATTGATATCCTTTCACCTTGTATTTTAATTCCACTCCTGAACCTTTCTATTATTTTCATCATTGCTTCCTCGATGTACAGATTGAAGAGTAATGGCGAAAGGCTACAGCCTTGTCTTACACCCTTTTTATTACGAGCACTTCGTTCTTGATCGTCCACTCTTATTATTCCCTCTTGGCTGTTGTACATATTGTATATGACTCGTCTCTCCCTATAGCTTACCCCTACTTTTTTCAGAATCTCGAACAGCTTGCGCCATTTTATATTGTCGAACGCTTTTTCTAGGTCGACAAATCCTATGAAAGTGTCTTGATTTTTCTTTAGCCTTGCTTCCATTATTAGCTGTAACGTCAGAATTGCCTCTCTCGTCCCTTTACTTTTCCTAAAGCCAAACTGATCGTCACCTAGCGCATTCTCAAATTTTCTTTTCCATTCGTCTGTATATTATTCTTGTAAGCAGCTTCGATGCGTGAGCTGTTAAGCTGATTGTGCGATAATTCTCGCACTTGTCAGCTCTTGCCGTCTTCGGAATTGTGTGGATGATGCTTTTCCGAAAGTCAGATGGTATGTCACCGGACTCATATATTCTACACACCAACGTGAATAGTCGTTTTGTTGCCACTTTCCCCAATGATTTTAGAAATTCTGATGGAATGTTATCTATCCCTTCTGCCTTATTTGACCGTAAGTCCTCCAAAGCTCTTTTAAATTCCGATTCTAATACTGGATCCCCTATCTCTTCTAAATCGACTCCTGTTTCTTCTTCTATCACAACAGACAAATCTTCACCCTCATAGAGGCTTTCGATGAATTCTTTCCACCCATCTGCTCTCTCCTCTGCATTTAACAGTGGAATTCCCGTTGCACTCTTAATGTTGCCACCGTTGCTTTTAATGTCACCAAAGATTGTTTTGACTTTCCTGTATGCTGAGTCTGTCCTTCCGACAATCATATCTTTTTCGATGCCTTCACATTTTTCCTGCAGCCATTTCGTCTTAGCTTCCCTGCACTTCCTATTTATTTCATTCCTCAGCGACTTGTATTTCTGTATTCCTGATTTTCCCAGAACATGTTTGTACTTCCTCCTTTCATCAATCAACTGAAGTATGTCTTCTGTTACGCATGGTTTCTTCGCAGTTACCTTCTTTGTACCTATGTTTTCCTTCCCAACTTCTGTGATGGCCCTTTTTAGAGACGTCCATTCCTCTTCAACTGTACTGCCTACTGCGCAATTCCTTATTGCTGTATCTATAGCGTTAGAGAACTTCACACGTATCTCGTCATTCATTAGTACTTCCGTATCCCACTTCTTTGCGTATTGATTCTTCCTGACTAATGTCTTGAACTTCAGCCTACTCTTCATCACTACCATATTGTGATCTGAGTCTATATCTGCTCCTGGGTACGCCTTACAATCCAGTATCTGATTTCGGAATCTCTGTCTGACCATGATGTAATCTAATTGAAATATTCCCGTATCTCCCGGCCTTTTCCATGTATACCACCTCCTCTTGTGATTCTTGAACAGGGTATTCGCTATTACTAGCTGAAACTTGTTACAGAACTCAATTAGTCTTTCTCCTCTTTCATTCCTTATTCCAAGCCCATATTCTCCTTTAACCTTTTCTTCTACTCCTTCCCCTACAACTGCATTCCAGTCGCCCATGACTATTAGATTTTCGTCCCCCTTTACATACTGTCATTAGACCTAGGACGTGAGAAATTTATCTTATGAAAGAGGGGCAAATCATTCATGTGCAAATACCGGCGAGCTGTTTAAAACTATGCTTGTGTTGAGAAGATTATGGAATGAAAAGAGGAAGAAGAAGAGGTTTCAGAGGATGGAGAGGAGGTGATAGAACAGATAGTTTGTCATGCCGTCAACGAACATATGATACAGATTACGAACATCGATGTGAGAGGTAGAGAAGTTTTGCGGGAAATATTACTTGACAACCGACATCTATTTCTACCGAAACTTGACACAATGAATAATTTTCATTATGCACTCAGGGTGAAGGACCACTGCAAATTTTTTGTGTCTCCTGAAGTCACTCCACCGGCACGCAGGTATAAGGTGAGCCAAGAAACAAAACGTAAGTTTAAATATGGAGGAATCAAATACACAGTTTCCACGTGTAACAGCCTTCTGAAAGTTGTGAAAAACAAAGCTAGACCTATACGTCTCATATTGGAGTCAAAGTAGATTACTATGATTATCACACCCAGAGAGAGACAGGACAAGGAAACTAGAACTGTCATAAAAGTTTCACAGGGTAAAATTCTTCTTGTAGACTTATCTTAGATCAGGTATCTGAAAAACAGAGATGCAACCTTCTTGCCAAAGATACGATGCTTTCTCGTAGTCTGTACGTGTGATCAGTTTCAGTGGCTGGTATGAATACGTTGTCTGCTGCATTTATTAGGGACTGAGGAATTCTTTATCATTCTATCAAGCAAGACATTACATACTACATCGATGAACTGTTGAGTGTGCAAGTGACATGGAGAGTTGACAACAGAGGCCTAAACTGTTCCTAGGTTGAATGAAACATGTTTCTTGTTTCAGCAGCTCGATGTCCGCGTCCGCATAAGCCGTCATCCCAACAAACAGTTGCGCGAAAAATGCACCGAGCCACGAAAACAAACCGGAGTAGACTGTGGCGGTAATGGAATGTGCCACGACAACTGTAGATTATGTCAATGTCACTGAATGCTCGATGTCGTCCTCGAAATCGATGACATCTTCCCAGCCTTAAGGCTAGAATCTTTCTACAGTAGACTGACGGGCATAACATTAAACTCAAGTTTATCTCTTGGCCTTTAAATTCACCTCATTTGAATCGGATGGAAGTCACCTGTCACGATATCGGGCGCCACTTAAGCGCACACGAATCACCGGCCGGTAATTTACTGGAATTACGTGAACCGTGTGTAGGCGTATGGTGCCACACACTGCCAGCAACCTACCATCGACTTTTCGAATGCATATCACGCAGAATCACTGCAGCAGTTCGTTTCAGAAGTCTGTCTTCATGCAATTAAGCAAGTGGTCATAACGTTTCGACTCGTCACTGCAAACAGATGGCCGGTCTCTGTGGCCGAGCGGTTCTAGGGGCTTCAGTCCGGATCAGCGCTGCTGCTACGGTCGCAGGTTCGAATCCTGCCGCGGGCGTGGATGTGTGTGATGGCCTTAGGCTAGTTAGGTTTATGTAGCTCTAAGTCTAGGGGACTGATGACCTCAGATGTGAAGTCCCATAGTGCTTAGAGCCATTTGAACCATTTGTAAATAGATACAAATGAGTACAGAAGTGTTTAGGGGTCAAAAACCATTCGGTATCTACAGGTGCGCACTCTGAGTGGTCTGAGGTGCAAGTCGTACAGACATCTTTTTTGGAGTTGTGACGTCAAGGAAGAATCCTACAGGCGTATTTTCATACGCACGAGAGATCACACAAAGAACACTTGATCAAACGATTCATGTATCGTTTTTTTAGTGCATCTACATTCAGTCAATAAAAGTGATAGAGGATCTTTAAATAAGAGCTTCGAAATGCTTCACTGTCCTCAATATAAAACGCACCACAGCTATGGTCAACAATCTCCGGCGAAAGATACAAAAGGGCTCTCGAACCATGTAGTTTAATTTCATATTTAATTACCGAATTGTGCTACCTAGGTAGCAAAATGAGACATGATCGACGGAGAAAGATCTGTGTAAAAATCAGACTGGCACTTGAAAGTAGGTCATTCTTGGCCAAGAGAAACCCACTATTATGAAACTGAAATGCCTGAGCTTGCAGTACAGAGCGGATTACATTGTGAAAAGGGGCCAAAATGAGTTCCTGTCAGTTGCGCTCAACATACGAACTTTATTTATCAACACACAGTATTACAACAAGGATGTAAAACACCGAAAACTTTAATAGACTTCCTTGGATTAACTTTAGATCGGCTGAAGGCCACAATCAAAATCCAAGACACAAGGCTGGCGCAAAATTGAAATACGAGGTTCTTCTGGAGGTTTCACTCAAGAATATTTTCTAAATCTTCAATCTAATCAGCTGAAGGTTCAAATGGCTCTGAGCACTATGCGACTTAGTTTCTGACGTCATCAATCGCCTAGAACTTAGAACTAATTAAACATAACTAACCTAAGGACATCACACACATCCATGCCCGAGGCAGGATTCGAACCTGCGACCAGCCACTCCGGCCGGCTCAGCTGAAGGCCTTAGCATTTAATTTTAATGTAACTAAGCTGGAGGTCGCATATTAAGCAATAAGAGGAGTTTCAATCAAAATGCAGAAGACATTATCTTAAAACATTTCACGCAAATTGGGCTGAAGGTCCCATTCAAGAGGATAACAATCTTATGCCTTAAGGGTAAGAGAAGTAGATTAATTTAAGAGATATTAAAACTTGGTTGAAGGCCACACGTCAACAAAATATGTTTAACGTCTTAAGGTCTAGAAAGAGTTTCGATCTAAAAGGCAGAAGGCCTTATCTTAACACCTCTGCCCATATAAAACTATAACAATCTCTTGCCTTAAGGGCAAGAAAAGAACGTTAATTTAAGAAATATTGATACTCAGAGGAAAGCCACATATCAAACAAATAACTAAAATCCTAACAGGGAAATTACTACGTAACACACAAGGTAGGGGCTGAGAAGTTTCCAAGGGTCGGCCAGGGATTGTACACTAACACCCGTGTAGATGTGGCAGGCCGCCTGTCCAACGACTTCTTAATCTCTAGGCAACCCAACTGACGGACAGCCGGCCGACCAATCGCCCAAATCAGTTCCGCTCCACGCAACCAGCAAAACGACCACATGATTACAATACAACGACACACAGAATATTGGCGCCCACAACGACTAACAACACAGCTGTCGAACTACACGCCGCGCTGGACAGCAGCAACACGACGAGGAAAATACCCTGCCTAAAATTACGTCAACGACCAGGGCAGGTAACCGGAACGTCAACGGCCACAAGGTAGAAGGTACCGCTGGTGAACTTCCACAACAGGGAATAAATTAAGTTAAAATTCACAGGAAGACGGCTGGAATCTTAGCCGACTTAAATACACACACGTTGTTGCTCGCGGGAATGTCCCAGAAGTGACTACCAGGATCAAACGAAGAAATGTAAACAGTTGAGGCTCGACTGTAAGTTAAGTGAGGACTCAAGTTTCATGTCCAAGATCGGTGGGTGACGTACTTCGTAGCACCCGCAAGCAGCACCTCACACTCCAACCGCGCGTGTATGCCACCAGCGTCTGCAGTCCGACTCCGCGCGACGTGGGCTTGCTTGCTGATCCACGCCAACCGACCGACTCGACTGCTGGTCCGTCCGCGACTGCTGCTCCGTCGCGACTGCACTGCTGGTGCGTCGCCCACTCCCTGCCTACCCGACACACGACTACCTGGAAATACTATCGGTCGCTCCAGAGATGGTACAACATTGCGCTTGTCGATACGCGCTGCTGCTGCCATTCATGGGTAAGTAAGGCAGTAAGTTTGTGACGCCAGTAATTGGAATAAGAAAACGAAGCGGCACTACCGTAATAGATGACAAACAATATATGGGATGAATACGAGCCGTGCACTGTTCAGAAACACAGGCCCTAATTTGAGGGGGTGAAAGACGTCCATTTATTTGAATATTTTTTTCATTAGAGTTGAGCTGGTCGACCAGGTACGGTATTTTATCATTTTTATGCCTATAGGAAATGATCTGTGGGTTCTGTGTTTTATTTAATCCTGACTTCATGATCAGCACTAACTATTACATACATCCCCTGTCTTCAGTGGCTGTGTACTAAGTGACGTTTTCTGCTCTCTCCAAGTTTAGAAATGGAGCGCTTAACCACTAGAATGCACAGGACAGTAGCAGGCGAGGAGCCGACGAACAAGGAGAGAGTTGGTGGCAGAGGGCACCAGCCCTCTCATTCTTGGCGCACGTGACTTGGGTCGCGTAAGTGGAGTCATCTTTCCCGCCGAATTCGTGGGGGTGCGCTCCATTGGTTGCTGAAGTTTGTGGTAGAAATTTCGAGATCTTTCGAGAGGGTCTGTCCGTTAAAGCGGGCGGACAAGAAATTCACAGGGCGCATTTTGGATGTGAGCCAATTGAGCTGTCGTGTTGTACCTGGAAACTAGACTTGGGATTGGCGGAAAGTTTCCCCAAAGATGGGTCCGCTCGCAGGTGTCTAGGAGTTATTCAGCAATTGAAGACTGGACGAGCTAAAGGTTGTACGCGTTGGCAGTGTTGTCACCCGATGGGGACACGCTGTGCCACTGTGCCACGAGGTAATATTGGCGAGGCGTAATGTAACTGCTTGCAAGTATACCACCAGCTATGCTACGTTCAGAGCTTGTGGGTAGTCACAGTTCCTTGTATAAGACTCTTTCAGAATTGCTGAAGTCTTCGCCACGTATGTCATAAGTGAAATTCGTTACACCACTCTGTTTTAGGAGGGGGGGGGGGGAGGGGGGCAGTGTGTTTGCTCTCCTGTTTCAATGACTGTAATTAGCATCAATTTTTTCTCTCACCCTGGTCTTGTCCCATGCAAACCGTCTAATGAAGTTTTATCAACATCGCTAATTTCTCTGATTGAGTAATACCAACTTTCACTCTTGTTCTTTGACCTCAGCAATGCTTATCTATGTTGCATCATGTTCGCACAAGCTTATAAAATCTTTTCCCGTGTTCCCGTAGAGGCATCCCCTCCCCCTCCCAACCCACAACCATGTTTATCACACTGTTAGTATTGCATTCGTAAGGGACAGTACCATCTAAGAACATTATATGTTACGCAATTTAACTTTATTCTTGTACATATAAATGCAATAAATCGCAATGTTTAAATTAAATGTATTTCTTCATGCGTCCTAGGTCATTTTCAGGAGCATCAAGTAACAGGTAAGACCTGTGTGAGACGCTGCTCAACTTAGTTTCTTTGCCATAACGCCGTTTCATCAGGTTAAAGATATTGTTTTACATCCTTTCAGAGCAGAGGTGCGTCAAACTTTAACTAACCACGGTGTGGCCATTGTCCTTGTTGATCACGACACCAGCAACAGCGGATGCTATAAGAGAACAATATGGATTAGTAGTTAATAGATTCAACTCACATATTTGCCTATTAACCAGGATCGCAAATTAAAGTCAGTACTTTATCGTCATATCACTCCATACTACACAGTCAGCACCCCATATAAATTATGGTGGCTCTACCATAGGGGTTGTCAGATACTTAGAAAAATATGCACGTAACTAATATTGTTTCCTTAGCATCACAAGACAGTTCTGGCTTGCCTGTGTTGCTTGTAGTTGTTTTATTTATTTTACGATTTTTTATCATACTGTATTTTGTTGTTTTGTACGAGAATTTCGGATAAAGGTTGCCTGATAAGGACTGTACTTTTGCGAGGCAAGTACGGTTCTATAGTGTATACCGGTTAGTGTCACAATGAGTGTGTCAAACGTTCTGTGAGCTAGAGGCATTGCTTATTCGAGTTCAACGGGAGAGGCAATTATGCAGGAGGCTGTAACCGGGGAAAGTTCACGGAATGGTGAAGGCGAATTCTCTGATCCACAGAGTCCTTCACAGGTCGACGTTGCAAGGAGGCGCCTACGGAACACAGCGTCAACGTACTGTGAGGCGTGAAGGATGGGGCACGCAGACCGCAGACCACCCGTTTTGTGATAACTTCTCCGAAGTAGCAGAACATGAGGCACGCTTGGATACACTAGAAAATCTTCCACCAATATTTAACTGAAGTAGCTTACAACCTATGCTATGGGAAATAAAAAAATCCAGGCAGAAATAAAAAGGTTAGAAAATAGAATAAGGGAAATAAAAGACCTAGGTGAATCAACTGCAAAAAAAAAGAAAAAAAAAAAACTACAGGAACAGTAAAAGAATATTCATCGAAGACCAGATGAATTCATTGCAGGAAACCTGGGTATCAATAAGACCTTACCAGTTTCAAATCGGGATTAGATAATATTAACAAGTTGCGCGAAGAGACCACGACAAATAATGTGAAATTGGTCGAGGGCTTCGGACGTCAACTTTTAGTTCTAAACACTAAGAATGTATCGCAATCTAAAACCTTGATGGTTGATCCAGCTGTTGTGCAGGAAGTCATGGCCAAGGTTAATAAAGAACAGACGAAGATGTTGCTGGACGTTTTGCAGGAAGTGGCTCAACATATACACAACTTAAATCAGCAAGGTAGGAACGTGATAAAAGTGTCCAGTCAGTCAGAACTACTTACAGCCGTAGCAGAGCAATTATCAGCGTGTGAGGACGCTAGTACAGACAGGACACGACTGGTCCGAAAAAAAGGTCAGAGCAAAATACAATATTCGCTGCAATTTAAAGAAAACCAAATCTAGATCAACAACACACATCGCAGAACATTAGGCGAATTGTACAGGGTGACTGTACATGGTCAATAATCACGCGAATTGCGCGAAAATGGCCGTTATATGATTCATAAGTGAAGAAAAGAAGATGCTACGAATTACATTAACTCTGGGAAATAAAAGAGAAGTTGACCAGGATTCGGTATGCAATGTCAGTTAATAGAGTGGCTTCGAACGATCATATTAGTGAATTCGGAGATGACGCAAATCGGAGGCACTCCGTCCGCGTTTCTTAAATACAACCCTCTTCTCGATCAAATGAGCCATTTGCATCCTCTTAGGTTCACTGAGTAGTTTGAAAATACGTTTCCCCTGTCTTCGAGTCCATCGTTAAGAGATGAATTTGGTATGTGCACATTTACACACAGACGCTGCAGCACGAGTGCAGGATTCCAACACATATGCAGAACTTCGTGCTGCCTTCCTGGCCGAATATTGGTCAAGCAGTACGCAGGATCATGTCAGACTGAGCATTTCGATGACGGGAGTCTACAGAGATCCCCAGCATCAGAATCCTGTCCTTTACCTAAACTACATGGCACAGTGTAAGTATCTTGACCCCCCTTAGTTAATTCGGATCTCATTGACAAAATTGCTACATCGTCTCCACACAGGGAGATGATGACTGCAGCCTCCAGTGTTCGTGGTTTCCAGTTTCTGCTAAAGAACTTGGCTTACTAACGTGACATTCTACTTTACCCACCGGTGCCACCTGATGACAATGAATACAGCGATACTCGTCACGCAAATGAGATGGAAGGAGTCCCGCAGCCATATTATTGTAGATGGAGTAATAGGCCTAGAAGCTGTACTGGATGGGGAAATTCTGGACCGCCGCGAAACGGTGATCAAAGAAACATCGATCGCCCTAGACCGGCAAGAGCAGTGGAAACTGTAGAGAGACAGGAGCAGACATTCGTGATACAATGTCTCACGTGAAGGGAAACCACATAATGGCAGAATGTCTTTAGAAATAGTAGCAGACATAGTTCGTGATTCTTAAACGACACAGCATTTGTTCCATAGTTATGCCTTGCCTGGAGGTACAGATAGCTTATCTAGGTTTAGTATGGAGTAGTAGGGCACACTCAGAGAGGAAGTGTCCTACCACCATTCTCTGATGTGAGGCAAAGGCATCGAGACGTCGTAAGATTGGCAACTGTAAATTGGTTGTTTATAGAACGGTCCTGCGGAGAACGCATCATTTGTCACTTAAACACCTATATCTGTATCGGAAATTCTTCAACTTTATGCGGGACTTTTTGGGTCAAGAGGACTCTCCACATGAACTGGGTTGAAATGGAAAGTCTCTAAGGTATACAACATGTAGTTAATCTCAGGAAATTTCACGTATAGGCTAAGCGCAGGAAATGAAAGGGGAAGGCGAATTACTGCTCACCTGTTCGGAGCGTCAATAAAGATTTGTGACTGAACATTGATTGTACGTGAAGTGCGCTAATGAGGGGTTCTTAAGTAGATAGGATATTGCTGCCGTGACCAGTTTTCCATGTCTCAGCTGTTGTGGTTTCTCGTGTTTGCGTCACTGACAGACCTGTTGGTACAGCAGTTGTAATTTGTCTCTTAGAGATAATATTTAATTTCAAGATGTGATGTGTCGAACATAATTGATACAGGTTTATGCTTTTATTTTTTATTTATTTATTTACTTATTTTTATTTTTTACGGCAAAACGCGGTCGACGCCTTTTGCCCAGACGCTTGGGAAGCGCTTATGATACCGAAGTCAACGTACAGTCCCTGGGGTCCAAGCAGGTACTTACATAGGAAGCTTTAGCTCTCTCTTGCATATCTAAATATGTAGCACGCTTCATGTCAAATTTATGTTCGTTACACGTCGCCTTCATAGTGTTACTAGAGCAATGGCCAGAATTCCAAAAATCAGTATACTCTCTAGAGTATATAAAATCATAATCAGATGTGTATAAGTACATGGGGCAGAAATATGGAGAATAGATAAATAAACGAAGATAAAAGCTTTTGGAAATAAAATCCTGGGAAAGACTTTTTGACCAATCTATGAGAGGCGAAGAAGAACACGAACAGGGAGCTGAGGGAGCTATACAATGAACCAGATGTAGTCGCGGAAGCCAAGACGAGAAGACTAAGTAGGCCGGCCACGTCTATACAAGAGAGCAGGGATCTTTACTGAAAGAAGTCTCAGAGAATAAACCAGGTGGACGAAGACCTCTAGACGGGCAGAAAATGAGATGAAGAGACCAGGTTGCCAAGGATCTCCAAGTACTATGAGCAAGGAATGAAGATTCCGAAGACAGAATAATGTGGAAGAGGCTACTTGACGAGGGCAAAAACCGACTGCAGTTTGTGGGGCCAGGAGAGTAAGAGTGAGAGTATACTCTCTAGATGCAGATGATGGGCGTAAATGGCTGACAAATAACTGCGATGTAATACTGTACTGGAGCTGAAAATGCGGTCCATTAAAGTCATACAGCCAGTTGAAAATGACTTTATTGAAAATGACTTTATTATTAAGATTGCTCACTTGGTGTGTTTCTGATTTATTTCCATCATCTGATATCCAAATGCACAAGAGGCCACTGTGTCAGTTTTTGGTACATTATATCTAGTAACTCTCGTATCCCCTGACCCTGTGTGCACTTGGATATCCGATGACGAAAGTAGTTCAGAACGCGTTAAGTGGGCAGTTTGATTAATAAAATCGTTTTTCACCGACTGAACGACTATCTTTGAAGCGACATCTTCGGCTCCACCACATTACTACATCGTAATATAACCTAGGTCGCCTGCTTCCTACGAGATTTCGTACGTTCCCCGCTAAATAATTTGCTTAAAACAATTTAAAAGTAACGTAAGTCACACAAATCTGAGGGCTGGTAATTCAACTATATACTTAGGGATTACAATTATAAATAACCTAATTTGGAACGATCACATAGATAATATTGAGGGTAGAGCAAACCAAAGACTGCGATTAATTGGCAGAACACTTAGAAGGTGCAACAGGTCTACCAAAGAGACTGCTTACACTACGCTTGTGCGCCCTATTCTGGAGTACTGCTGTGCGGTGTGGGATCCGCATCTGGTGGAACTGACGGATCACATCGAAAAAGTACAAAGAAGGGCAGCTGGTTTTGTATTATCGCGAAATAGGGGAGATAGTGTCACAGACATGATACGTGAATTGGAGTGGCAATCATTAAAACAAAGGCGTTTTTCGTTGCGGCGAGATCTTCTCATGAAATTTCAACCACCATTTTTCTCCTCCGAATGTGAAAACATTCTGTTGGCACCCACCTACATAGGGAGAAATGATCATCACGATAAAATAAGAGAAATCAGGGCTCGCACGGAAAAATCTAAGTGCTCGTTTTTCCCGCGTGCCGTTCGAGAGTGGAACGGTAGAGAGACAGCATGAGGGTGGTTCATTGAACCCTCAGCGAGGCACTTTATTGTGAACAGCAATCACGTAGATGTAGATGAGATGTAAAATTAATAACCACATATATAAAAAAAGAAACTTCGTCGAATGTCAAGAAATGTTTTACCGAAGGTAAAGACAAATACCTTTAAATGCAGAGTGGGAAGCGGCAGTGGAAATACGTTGATAGTGGCACCGCAAGCGGTACGTTAATTACGATATCGAGCGCCGCCTGGGGATGGAGGTGCTGACTGCAGGTAGCCTCGGCAAGCAGCCCTCGCACTGAATCTCCGTGCTCCTCCCCTTGCCCCTCCACCTAACCTGGGTCTTGCTTCGAGCGGGGCAAGTAGCTGGCCGCCTGCCCCCGCTGATACCCGACAAATGGCTCGTTTATATGCCGAGTGCCCCGTCTTACCGGCCACCGCGGCCGGCTCGGGGCGGCTGGACCCGCCCACGCCATTTGCATCGCGAGCCGTGCATTAGGGACGCGAAAATAGCGGCGGCATCCGAGGCTCACCGCGTGCCTTCTGCTGCGGCTCCGCCGGCTGCACCGGGAGTTGCGACGAAAGAAGCAAAGGGGGCGCCGGGGCGTCTCCCGACAATGCGTCTTGCCACCTGACAGAGTTCGCATTGGGGAAGGGGAATGGGACGGAGAATTAGAATGCTGGAGGGCGGGTGGTAGAATAGGTGCTGAGAATATTTTGTACGCCAATAGCTGCAGAACGCTCGCAAAGTCGTATTGATTTGGGCTGCACTTACATCTACACTCATGCTCATAAATTAAGGATAATTGCAGAATGTGCTGCCGCACAACCTGGCGCTACACAAAACTGGCGCTAATAGCATAGACGCATAGGGAACACACACGACACAGGTCTGTAAGTCCACCGTATTGGTGATAAGTTGAGAAAACCGTTCGGAAACACACGCCACTGTTTCCTGAACATGTACCCCGACATAAATATGGGAAATAATCACCATGCACACGTACACAGGCCGCACAACGGGTTGGCATACTCTGGATGAGGTGGTCGATCAGCTGCTGGGGTATAGCCTCCCATTCTTGCACCAGTACCTGCCGCAGCTCCTGAAGTGTCCTATGGGGTTGAAGACGTGCAGCGATACGTCAACCAAGAGCATCCCAGACGTGCTCGATGGGGTTTAGGTCTGGAGAACAGGCACGCCACTCCCTTCGCCTGATATCTTCTGTTTCAAGGTACTCCTCCACGATGGCAGCTCGGTGGGGCCGTTCGTTATCATCCATCAGGGGGAAGGTGGGACCCACTGCACACCTGAAAAGGCGGACATACAAGTGCAAAATGACGTCCCGATACACCTGACCTGTTACATTTCCTCTGTCAAAGACATGCAGGGGTATACGTGCACCAATCATAATCCCACCACACACCATCAAACTACGACCTCCACGCAGGTCCCTTTCAAGGACATTAAGGGGTTGGTATCTGATTCGTGGTTCACTCCAGACGAAAACCCGGTGAGAGTAACTGTTCAACTATACCTGGACTCGTCCTTGAACATAATGTGGGACCACTGTTCCAATGACCATGTACTGTGTTCTTGACACCAGGCTTTATCGGCTCTCCTGTGACCAGGGGTCAGTGGAACGCACCTTGCAGGTCTCCGGGCGAATAAACCGTGTCTGTTAAGTCGTCTGTAGACTGTGTGTCTGGAAACAACTGTTCCAGGGGCTGCTGGTAGGGTCCCGAGCAAGGCTACCTGGAGTACTCTGTGGCTGTCTGTGGGCACTGATACTGACATATCGGTGCTCTTCTGGTGTTTTACACTGTGGTCGTCCCGTACTGAGGGCCTGGACATGTTTCCTGCCTGCTGCAATCGTTGCCATAATCTTCAGATCAAACTTCGTGGCATACGGAGGGTGCGTGCTACGACCTGCTGTGTTTGACCAGCCTCCAGTCGCCCTAGTATTCTACGCCTGATAACGTCTTCAGTATGTGTTCTGTGAGCCATTTTCAACACACAGTCACTATTAGCACTTCTGAAAACATCTGCACACTTACTCGCTGCACCATTCTCTGACATCCACCAACACACCTCTGCGTATGTGGACTGCTGCCAGCGCCACCGTGCGACGACCGCAGGTCAAATGCACCGCATAGTCATACCCTGAGGTGATTTAAACCCGCAAACCGCCCACCAGACCGTTGTTTCACCGTGTATCATCATTATCCTTAATTTATGAGTGTGAGTGTACATCAGCGTCTATGTAGACACCAATACTCTGCAAACTACTGTGAAGTGCTCGGCAGAAAGTACTTCACTTCGGTTTTAGGGCTTTTTCCTGTTCAATTCTGAACTGGGGGAAGAGTGACTGATTGTCTGTGGCCGACCAGGGTGGCCGTGCGGTTCTAGGCACTTCAGTCCGGAACCGCGTGACTGCTATGGTCGCAGGTTCGAATCCTGCCTCGGGCATGGATGTGTGTAATGTCCTTAGGTTAGTTAGGTTTAAGTAGTTCTAAGTTCTAGGGGACTGATGACCTCAGATGTTGAGTCCCATAGTGCTCAGAGCCATTTTTGATTGTCTGTGTTCTAATTAGTCCAGGGTTTTCACCGTGATCCAACGGGAGTGATATATTAGGAACTTTTAGTATATTCCTAGATTCTTCACTTGAAGCTGTTAGTGTTACGGCTTTGTTAGGGCTCCGTGCCTCAAACTTTCAAAACCGAATCACTATAGGCTTGCTTCGTTGCTCATCTGTCTGCTGTCCAACTGTTAAGAGCCCTTTTGCTCAGGGGCGGGTACACGTATCAAGTTCAGATGTATGCCACATTTTAAGGTCTAAGGTCTCTTCCTGATGCGTAAATTTTAAGCTTCTAAGTCATTTCAGTCAAAATATTCCGCAATATGTGTCGCACATTTCGACACTCGACATCTCACTCATCAAAACCTGTAGGGTAATACCCGTTGACTTAAAATCTTAAAATTCGCCAAGAAGCGAGGTTTCATAACACAAGTAAAGCGAAAAGTCGGAAACTTAATGTCAAGTCTTCGAAGTAAACAGTCCAAAAACGAATTCAAGGAATACACATATTGAAGGCTTCAGTATGCAAGTATCGGCATATCTGACAGTCTATACACGCAGCTCATAGGAGGCTGAACATGGCTTACTGAGATGCCGAAACTGGTTGTCTAAATAAAATAACTTCCCAAAACATACTGCCGTTTGGCGATTTTCCTTGGTAAATGTTTGACAGGCAGCTGTCCCGTGTCAACAGAGGATCAATAGAAATAACATGTAAGTTGTAGTCGTGTTTTACTAAATAGATAAATCAAAAGGGTTCCATTAAATCTTGTCACTATAGATATGTAAAGTGAGCTCCTCAACTCACATCTTTTTGAAAGTCGGGACTAGTGTGAGGAAATATAGTCGTAGAGATTTTGATACATTCTTGCAATTAAGTGCGTGAGCCACAATCGGAGTTATCCAATTTTTTTTTTTTTCGTCACTCTTCTTGAAACCTGGTGGTAGTCAAGTGAAGGCAGGATTCGGTTACGATTGTGGACGGGACCGTAATCAGTTTCTATTTGTTGTCTTTTACAATTATATACAATTTATTTTAAGCCAGCAATTGCGGACTGAACAAGAAATAGAAAATACCACACGTTATTAATAAAGGAATAAAAAGCAGCGTAGATAATAGTATTTTCAGGGAGTTACACTTTAGCAAATAACATTAAATACAAACAGAACAAATAATGTTTTAAAAGCAAGCCACTGTGATCTGGGCAGAAGCCCTTACACGCCAGGAATGGCAATAAATTAAGAACTGTCTAAAATTCGCTGCAACTTACTAATTACAGGTATTGAAATATTAAAGGCAAGTCGCCACAAACACAGCATACGGCATCAGACGCCAGGAATGTCACTTTTGCGAGCGATGACACAGGCAGCCAAGAGTTGAATTCACTTCACAAGATACTCAGACTAGTGGCAGTATAACGTATGACTAATGATAATCTTGCTGTGGCTACCTGACGTCCGATGAACCAAATGCAACGCTGGAACAATACGCCAAAGACGGAACCGGCGGTTTGCACTACGTCCCCAGAATACTGTGCTTAGAGCGCCTGGAACAAGAAAGGAGTCACTACCACCACAGTAGAAGAATCACCATCCATCCCCCAGGGCAGGTTGTTGTTGTTGTTGTTGTTGTTGTTGTTGTGATCTTCAGTCCTGAGACTGGTTTGATGCAGCTCTCCATGCTACTCTATCCTGTGCAAGCTTCTTCATCTTCCAGTACTTACTGCAACCTACATCCTTATGAATCTGCTTAGTGTATTCATCTCTTGGTCTCCCTCTACGATTTTCACCCTCCACACTGCCCTCCAATACTAAACTGGTGATCCCTTGACGCCTCAGAACATGTCCTACCAACCGATCCCTTCTTCTAGTCAAGTTGTGCCACAAACTTCTCTTCTCCCCAATCCTATTCAATACTTCCTCATTAGTTATGTGATCTACCCATCTAATCTTCAACATTCTTCTGTAGCACCACATTTCGAAAGCTTCTATTCTCTTCTTGTCCAAACTAGTTGTCGTCCATGTTTCACTTCAATACAAGGCTTCACTCCATAAAAATACTTTCAGAAACGACTTCCTGACAGTTAAACCTATACGCGATGTTAACAAATTTCTCTTCTTCAGAAACGCTTTACTTGCCATTGCCAGTCTACATTTTATATCCTCTCTACTTCGACCATCATCAGTTATTTTGCTCCCCGAATAGCAGAACTCCTTTACTACTTTAAGTGTCTCATTTCCTAATGTAATTCCCTCAGCATCACCCAAGTTAATTCGACTACATTCCATTATCCTTGTTTTGCTTTTGTTGATGTTCATCTTATATCCTCCATTCAAGACACTATCCATTCCGTTCAACTGCTCTTCCACGTCCTTTGCTGTCTCTGACAGAATTACAATGTCGTCGGCGAACCTTGAAGTTTTTATTTCTTCTCCATGGATTTTAATATCTACTCCGAATTTTTCTTTTGTTTCCTTTACTGCTTGCTTAATATACAGATTCAACAACATCGGGGAGAGGCTACAACCCTGTAGCACTCCCTTCCCAACCACTTCTCCGCTTTGATGTCCCTCGACTCTTATAACTGCCATGTGGTTTATGAACAAATTGTAAATAGATTTTCGCTCCCTGTATTTTACCCTGCGACCTTCAGAATTTGAAAGAGAGTATTCCAGTCAACGTTGTCAAAAGCTTTCTCTAAGTCTACAAATGCTAGGAATGTAGGTTTGCCTTTCCTAAATCTAGCTTCTAAGATGAGTCGTAGGGTCAGTATTGCCTCACGTGTTCCAATATTTCTACGGAATCCAAACTGATCTTCCCCGAGGCCGACTTCTACTAGGTTTTCCATTCGCCTGTAAAGAATTCGTGTTAGTATTTTGCAGCCGTGACTTATTAAACTGATAGTTCGGTGATTTTCACATCTGTCAACACCGGCTTTCTTTGTGATTGGAATTATTATATTCTTCTTGAAGTCTGGGGGTATTTCTCATACATCTTGCTCACCAGATGGTAGAGTTTTGTCAGGACTGGCTCTCCCAAGGCTGTCAGTAGTTCTAATGGAATGTTGTCTGCTCCCGGAGCTTTGTTGCGACTCAGGTCTTTCAGTGTTCTGTCAAACTCTTCACGCAGTATCATATCTCCCATTTCATCTTCATCTACATCCTCTTCCATTTCTATAATATTGTCCTCAAGTACGTCGCCCTTGTGTACACCCTCTATATACTCCTTCCACCTTTCTACTTTTCCTTCTTTGCTTAGAACTGGGTTTCCATCTGAGATCTTGATATTCATACAAGTGGCTCTCTTTTCTCCAAAGGCCTCCTTAATTTTCCTGTAGGCAGTTTCTATCTTACCCCTAGTGAATACGCCTCTACAACCTTATATTTGTCCACTAGCCAGCCCAGCTTAGCAATTTTGTACTTCCTGTCGATCTCATTTTTGAGACGTTTGTATTCTTTTTTGCCTGCTTCACTTACTGTGTTTTAATATTTTCTCCTTTCATCAATTAAATTCAATATTTCTTTTGTTACCCAAGGATTACTACTAGCCCTCGTCTTTTTACCTACTTGATCCTCTGCTGCCTTCACCACTTCATCCCTCAAAGTTACCCATTCTCCTTCTACTGTAATTCTTTCCCCCATTCTTGTCAATTGTTCCCTTATGCTCTACCTGAAACTCTGTACAACCTCTGGTTTAGTCAGTTTATCCAGGTCCCATCTCCTTAAATTCCCACCTTTTTGCAGTTTCTTCAGTTTTAATCTACAGTTCATAACCAATACATTGTGGTCAGAGTCCACATCTGCCTCTGGAAATGTCTTACAGTTTAAAACCTGGTTCCTAAGTCTGTGTATTACCATTATATAATCTATCTGAAACCAGTCAGTATCTCCAGGCTTCTTCCATGTATACAATCTTCTTTTATGACTCTTGAACCAAGTGTTAGCTATGATTAGGTTGTGCTCTGTGCAAAATTCTACCAGGCTGCTTCCTCTTTCGTTTCTTACCCCCAATCCGTATTCACCTACTACGTTTCCTTCTCTCCCTTTTCCTACCGACGAATCCCAGTCACCCATGACTATTAAATTTTCATCTCCCTTCACTATCTGAATAATTTATTTTATTTCATCATACATTTCGTCAATTTCTTCGTCATCTGCAGAGGTAGTTGCCATATAAACTTGTACTACTGTGGTAAGCGTGGCCTTCGTATTTATCTTGGCCACAATAATGCTTTCACTATGCTGTTTGTAGTAGCTTACCCGCATTTCTATTTTCCTCTTCATTATTAAACCTACTCCTGCATTACCCCTATTTGATTTTGTTTTTATAACCCTGTAGTCACCTGACCAGAAGTCTTGTACCTCCTGCCACCGAACTTCACTAATTCCCATTATATCTAACTTTAACGTATCCATTTCCCTTTTTAAATTTTCTAACCTAAGGGATCTGACATTCCACGCTCCGATCCGTAGAACGCCAGTTTTCTTTCTCCTTATAACGAAATCCTCTCGGGTAGTCCCCGCCCGGATATGCGAATCGGGGACTATTTTACCTCCGGAATATTTTACCCAAGAGGACGCCATCATCATTTAACCATACAGTAAAGCTGCATGCCCTCGGGAAAAATTACGGCCGTAATTTCCCCTTGCTTTCAGCCGTTCGCAGTACCAGCACAGCAAGGCTGTTTTGGTTAGTGTTACAAGGCCAGATCAGTCAATCATCCAGACTGTTGCCCCTGCAACTACTGAAAAGGCTGCTGCCCCTCTTCAGGAACCACACGTTTGTCTGGTCTCTCAACAGATACCCCTCCCTTGTGGTTGCACCTACGGTACGGCTATCTGTATCGCTGAGGCACGCAAGCCTCCCCACCAACGGCAAGGTCCATGCCCCCAGGGCAGGTAACTGGGGCGTTAGCGGGCACCAGGCAAGGGATATTACCGCTGGTTGCACTTAACAAACTATAAAAAGTTGAACGCAGTAAATAGTAATAGGAAGTCGATAAAGCTAATCAGATCCGCCTTCCCCAAGCACTCCACTCACTGCTCTTCGCCTCGGCGACACTGCGAGCAGCAACACGAACCCAAGTGATTGGAGATCGCGAGATATCACAGTGGTGGAGGTTTCTCTACTTGGATTGAAATGCACTCATCTTAAAGCTTGGTGAATACGGTTTACGACGAGGTCGTGCACCCTCGTGACCACAGCCCTTCCATCCGGCAGTCCATGCGTGCCGCCAGCGGTCCTGGCGTGTTCTGGATCTGCACGGACCTGTCTCCTCCTGAGTCCCCAACCGAACTGGCCGACTCACGCGATCCTGAAAACAACAACGTCGCCCAAACACAGGGCAACAGTTACTACATATCGAATAACCGCCGCTGCTGCCACCAGTTGACTGGCAACGCTTGTGAAACCGAGAGGCGCCAGTCAACACGAGAAGAAGACAAACAACCGCAACCATGCCAACTAAACGATACCGTCTGGCCTCCAACAGAGGGCAGAAACCTACAAACAGCACCAACGCGAGCCGCAGCGCGGCTCACTTCTGACTGGATTATGCGGCCCTCCACCAATTCCTCTCCTGTCCAAACCTCTTCCGTAGCACTTACACCCTGCGTCTTCAATTATTTGTTAGATGCATTCCTCTCATTGTCTTCCTCTACAGTTTTTATTCTCTACAACACCCTCTAGTACCATCGACTAGATTTTTTCAAGCGTTTGCCAGTTCACTATTTTCCGCATATCCGTGGCGGACTGCCACTGTTCAAACAACCCTCTGACCATACGTGTTGCCCTTCTTTCTACACGTTTAACGTCTCCTGTCAGTCATATTTGGCATAGGTACCACTCACTTGAGCAGTATTCCACTACTGTTTCCTTTATAGATCGACTGCATATCCCATGCGTTCTACCAACGAAATCTAAGTCTGCAACCTGCTTTGCCTTCGAGTAAGCCTATATATCGTTCTATTTCATATCCAAATCACCTTCTACGACCAACTAGTAGAAATTGACTGATAACAATACTTCACTTTCTTTCGGTTTGTGAAGTGCAAAATTACACATTTCTGAACATTTAAAGTACATTGCCAGTATTTGCACCACTTTGAAACCTCATCGAGGTCTGCAAATATTTGTGCAGCTTTTTCATACAAAAGACTGATACATGGTCTGCGAAATATCTGTGATTACTATTAATGTTGTCTGCAATGTCATTACTATCTATCAAGGGAATGATTACTTGTCTGGTCACGAGAAGAGTTTCTTCTTTAACTACGCACACAGTTTATTACGCTTGATAAAAGTGCTAGAAACAACGCCACATTTAGCAACACTGATTGCTGACTGATAAATAAATATACACTACTGTCATTTAAAACACCGAGAATACTACTGATAACGGAGTTTTCCTTGTTGTACTGCACACACACTCAATTTTAAGGTGGTCTGGGACCATACAACGTGTGAACTTTTGTACACAGATCCGTCACCTCTGTCAGCTCAAACCCGGCTGCGCAAAGGGTCGAAGTGAACTTGGAAGACATGTACGGTAGCTTATTCTATCCTGCTTCACATTTATGCAAGTTCGTTAACAGTAGTAGATGAAGGGTGGTGCCTTGCCAGTCTCTCAGCAACACGTGATGAATGGTTTTCAGCGGGGCAGTAAGTGAGCAAGCACGCGATAATGTGGAACTTGAGCATACACTGCAATGTGTTCTGGGAATTTTGCTGAGAACTGAAATTCGATTCGTACATCTATTGGTCCTGAGTTAATTATGTCATTTTATTTAGAACAATGTATTATGATGATTGGTCCCAGCTCATCGAATTCCCATGGTATGATTAGGCAGCCCTCTCTTCAACACCTTCACAGTAGGAAGCATGGAACCTTGCATACACGTCAAATGCTAGACTGTATACGTTTTGGTCCCACTGTAGCAGTAAACTGTCACAAGGATAGAATTCTAAATTCAAGTAGATTCTGGCATTGATTAAGTTACAGTTGTCAAATGCGGTGGAACCATTTGCTAAATTCGCCCTTCTATTCGTCTGAAATGAAGGTATGGCGAATCTCGGTGTTTCCATCTGCATGGAGGTTTTAATAGCCCATTTTTGTCTACCCGCTGTTCGTAATACTCTGTAAATCCTCCCATGAGCGGAAAGTTAATGGCAGGTATGTACCGGTATTGAGAACTTTTAAAAACTTACAAACTCTCATCGTTTGCCACAGTGATGTGTGGCATTTTCATACTGTTTTATTGATTATGATCATATTCTCCTCTTGACCTCCTTGAATGTGGGAGTTGCTATCAGTAGCACTCCATACCAGAAAAATTTCTGTTTAGCGTTCATAACAATTCGCTGCATGTCGTCAAAGTACCCCATAAGTATTTTTAGAGGTATGCATGCAGTAAATCTGCGGCACTCTTCTGCTGTTCTGCCAACAGGTTCGTCTATGAACCATCCTGCATTAAATGAACTATCCCATTATGTGAAATTCTTGCGTGGATGAGTTAAAGCGTCTTGGTTCTGGATGACAATCCTAATTTCATCGTTCTTGTTAAATGTCGTTGAAGCATAAGGTTTATACGAAAATTATTCCTGGTGCATAATTCTGTCTTCATATTCCACTGGGTATGATATATTGAGCGACGACGTCATTGCGAGGTTTCAAGCCTACAAGGAATTAAGAAACTCGCAGTTCGTACGTGTTATTACCTTGCCGTTCTAGAATGAAATTTTCACTCTACAGCGGAGTGTGCGCTGATATCAAACTTCCTGGCAGATTAAAACTGTGTGCCGGACGGAGACTCGAACTCGGGACCTTTGCCTTTCGCGGGCAAGTGCTTTCCCGACTGAGCTACCCAAGCTTGCGGTTCTGCTGCGAAGTGCTGTGCTGAGCGCTGTGTGCTCTGGTTTTATACCTTACGCCCATCCTGTCTTGGATGTGGTCGTAGATCTGTCACTGGAAGGTGTATAGCGTTCGTAGGAGACTCAACTATCTTTTACATCTGAGGGGAAGAATCCGTATACTGAATGAACCAATGTTCGTTGCAATGTTACACTCACCACGGATTTTACTGACGGGGAGAATGTCCACTGTCTCATCAGATTTGTGGAATTTACTGGGATCCTTCTTCAAAACACGTCCCTTTTTGAAATCCAGCAGTTAGCCTATTGAATCTTTCTGCTTGAAGTCAGTCGATGCATTTACCGTCCTTATTTCAGATTTTAAGTGTACTCATATTTTAACGGATCTCAGTCGTTTTTCCAGGCTGTTTTAAAACTTCGTTTAAATCGCCAGTGTCGTGTGCACCAGGTTCAATTTCTACGATTTCTTCTTTACCATTAACTTCCAGATGCCGTTTATTGTTAGCCTCCGTGAGATTTGGGATTCGGTTGCATGTAACCAGTCCAGTCAGCGCAATACTCCAATCTCCAATGCTTAAATCAGTTGGTGGGAAATAATTCACATTTAATACAGACAATCGTTATTTTAAAGTCATCTAAACATCAGCTGCTGAACGGATGCCTTATGTCCGTCCTTACACATCATTCTGAAACTTCAGGAGGAAGTTGATACTCAGGTGACCACACAGGAATGTATTAAAGTCTTGGTAGCGTCGAAAATTGTAGAATACGTGTTTTCTGCCTGTGAAATATCGTTGTAATTCTTCTAGGGGTTGTAGGTCGTCGAATGAGTCGAAATAGTAGACGTTACTTGTATTTATTTAACATATGCTACCCAATGAGTACATCTAGGCTCACAATTCTGCATTCTCCTCATTTCCACAGTCTTCGGTAATGTAATCAGCATAAACAGCCTTCGGAATCTCGGAATTTCTTCTTAACAAACTTAAGCACATCTGTATTTTTACGCATCCTGTCTCGTAGGAGTGTTGGGGGCCTTTTTATTTTGTCTTTGTTTCTGAAGAGACCTGATCCTTCCTTGTATGGTTTAAAGTATAGCCCTTTTCCGATGGCTGCTACCTCCAGCTGCGGCTGTCTTCGTGTCGCCTACAGTACGTCCTGAGAGTTCTGTGCATTCTTGACTGTCCTGGCAATAGACGCAGCAGCATCAGCCAGTGAACCCACCGCCGGGAGACCAGCTAGGGCAGGAATGAGGAAGGGAATAATTTCACCCAACGTCTCGGGTTTTGGTGGGTGGTTTAATCGATCTTCTTTTTCTCGCTCCTTTCTGCTTCAGAACGGTTTTAACTCCATACATAGCTGTCAGGATGCAGTTATACATGCACCCTTTGACTGTCGTCTTCTTGCGTAACGCCCCATATGTAGCGCTCGAAACTTGGCTGAATTTCTTCACACATAAGCCCAACTTTACCACGCATAGTTTATTCATCTACAAAAGCTGCCATGCGTTGACCCATACCAATATCCCTTGTCGTACCTAGTACCATAGCTTCATCATTTAAAATTCGATCGGCGGAGTGACGATCTTTATTTGTCGTGTGTACGATGTCGTTTTCCGTAGACGCTTCTTCCAGCAGATTTATCCCCCGATCACCAAGTGCCAATTGCTTATGAAGGTTTGTTCCAGATCAGCAGTAGTTATATCCAGGAATGGGTAATTCGACTGGTAGTTTGTCGAAAATACTGCCTCCTCCTCTAATGTGTCTCCTATCACATGTGTTGCGATACTGAGCCGGTTGTCATCAGCGCACCCTATCATATAGCAAATCGCCAGCCTCGAAGAAGCTGTTTTGTGATGGCGGAAAGCCAAGCCACTTAACTAATACTCTATTCCTTCGACGTCGTATGACCCTCTCTACGAGATACGAATCAGGTACTGAGCTCTTTTGTAACTCTTCTGTGTAAAAACATCCTTAAGTTTCAGTACCACAGCTGTCCTTTAAGGAGTAGGTTCTAGCATTCGTTCTCTGTACTTTGGAAACCGTGAATATCTCTGTTGACTAGTTTGGCATGTATGACTTCTCAAATGCTGTCTTGTGTTTTGAAATACTAACTAAACCACGGATATTAATTACTGTTTGCGTGGATCTAGCATTTTAATACGACTATACACTTTATCAAGAATCTATTATCATCAACATCGATTGGTCTCACTTTTAATGTCTGATGTAGGATTCGATTATACTGTGGAGTTATTCGTGGGAGTATGTTGGTCCACTTGTATGAGTTATGTAGATGGAATCGCACTGAAATTTGGGCTTTCACTCTTCTGTTCAGACGTTCCACAATACTCGTCTGAACAATCGTTCACACGCATCCGCTTTCACGGATAATACCCAGCCAAATTTAAAATAAGTATTAGTCACCATTCGAATATTCCCTAGACAAGATCCGCCTGCCACAGGTCATCCGAACCTTTCATCATAAAATGTCTTCAAGGGTATGTTTTGGAAGCTGGTTTGTGCAGTTTTCGGACCACGGTCTCCATACTTTTTCAATGATTTCCCCTCTCTCTAAGCTCAGAAATTATTGAAACAATGTGCTGTATTACCGGCAGCAGCTGTTACCATGAGCAGTTCTAGCTGATCTATTAGCTCATTGGGGTTGTAATATATATACTCTATTACTCAGTCTTCTATGCTGAACGTCAATACCAACACTGTATTTTTTCCACTAATATAGGTTTTGTAATGGATTTGTATTACACATTGCTTCAGCTGTTTGAATCCTTTTAAATCCTAATGCAGATCAGTAAGATGCAATGTTTTGCAATACGTTTGCAGGTATTTAAGAGAATAATTTACAGATTTATAGTTTCCGTGAGTCTTAGGAAAATAAGGTTAAGTGGACCAGGTGTTCTCTGAAACTGTCTATCACCGATCTGTAATGTTTTTTTCATTTTAAGTTATAGGCTTCGTGCCAAACATATATAGTTTTTCACCATTGACACCGAATGTTTTGTCTATCCTAGCGTCACTGTGACGGTTAAATAACTCGGCGATAGCGCCATCGTCGCCGTTGTGGAATTTCACTGAGAGTTCATTGAGAGATTCAGTAACTTGTTTAAAGATTTCTCCCCACGCATAATCCATCAGTTGCCAGCATTACTGGATACGCAGATAATGTGTCAGCACTCCAGCCAGCAGTTGTTAAAATAAATTAAAACCATAAGGACGGCTGCAGGTGTTTTTATTTTTTGTCACGATAGTAAACGGCCGTCGTCCGAGAGGCCTCTTCCTAAAAGGATGGACATACAAAAGGTTCTTTCTTTTTCTTAACGCCAGTACAGAATACAGAAAACAAAGCCTTCTTGTAAGCACAGAATTCAGCACGTATCTCTCTCAAACTTATTGGCAGTAGATTAGTTTCTGGTGGCGTCGTACTGACCCACTGTTCGAAGTCGTCTACATGTACAATGTTCGTACGAAGATACTCTCCAATATCCATATACAGAGTTTTAAGAGACGGCAGCCATCTGTCCAGTCCTTCCAACGCAATGGGTAGCACCATCTGTAGACTGAACAAGTTTTTAACATTGGAGTGCTGTAGATAAACGTATGTGTCACGCTATTTCACACGTAGTGCAGATTCATTGTGTTGTGAATTGGCGGGCGCCAATTCACGGGGTTTGGAGGAAGCCGAAAGGCACGCGTTAAGCTCACGCAGACTGGCGTGAGGTCTGGAACAGTTAAGGGAATTTTTAGTAGCAAATAAAGAACGTAGTTGATGTAATACTTAACTTTAATCCATAATTGTAGAACATCGGTCTGATGGTACAGGCATCACATGTTAAATATCTATTGATAATGGCGCCTTGCTAGGTCGTATCAAATGACGTAGCCGAAGGCTATGCTAACTATCGTCTCGGCAAATGAGAGCGTAATTTGTCAGTGAACCATGGCTAGCAACGTCGGCTGTACAACTGGGGCGAGTGCTAGGAAGTCTCTAGACCTACCGTGTGGTGGCGCTCGGTCTGCAATCACTGACAGTGGCGACACGCGGGTCCGACGTATACTACCGGACCGCGGCCGATTTAAACAGTCTACCTAGCAAGTGTGGTGTCTGGCAGTAACACCACACATTGTACACTGTTGTGATGGATAGAGCAGCACAGTAAACGTCAGAAGGAGGACGTCTTGGATGATACCTGCCAGTCATGTGCTGCTTGATGTTGGCTTTTGGACGTCACAATTCATCCCAATCCACCTCCGTAAACTGCACTTTAACGCTTTTAGCTGCATTCTCGATCTCTATCACGACACTCTAGTCTCTGTCTGCAGGAGCTTCTATACCAATATCTAAACGTTTCGAACCAACCACTAGCGTTTAAACTATATACTGCATTGAACAGTTGTGGTGGATGGGGCTTAACTGATATCTTCTCATCCACTACATCCTCACTTTGTCCTGCAGTATCTCTAGAATATCCTGCCATGGAGCATATCATGTGGTCCATTACTGACCTGCGTCATGCTGATTAGGACTCCCGATGCTGGCTGGATGTCTTCAACCGACAATAACAGCTCACTGTCCTGCTCCGTCGAGCAGACCAGGTGCGCAACAGGATCCCAGTGTGCTGCCGCTGCTGCTGGTCCCTATGTGTTCAGACACGTCAATGCTGCATACCCTGACAGGCTGGAGAACATGGCATCCACTAATGAGCAAAGAAGAAAAACCGTGACAAGCGGTAATAGCAGTGCAAAGATTTCATGTACCTCACTCGACATTAAGCACGTGCACTTACTCTTCCGCGGCTTCTTCCTATTCTGCTGCTGCTTCGGCTGGGCAGCACTAGACAATATCATCCAGATCTTTATGCTTACTGCAGCTGAAGCTCCAGAGCCGCTGGGTCCGCCTTATAACCATGATGTGATCGGATTCTGCGTTCCTGTTTCTTGCTGCTTATATGAAAAAGTTATAACAACGTTATCAGTCTGCATGACTTTCAGAATGCATCTTGATACCATTCTGCTACATAGCCATTATCTACTGGGCGGTATTCTTCAAGCACTCATGGAATCTAACTCCTTTCCATTAAGCATTTAGGAGCCCAGGGCTTGAGCCCTCGGCTGTATGCTTACAGACAACATGGCTGTTAAACTGCTCCCAGTCAGACACCAACAGCTCTTAAATAGAAAACATTCTGCACAGCAGCGAGGATTGGTTGCTGGAGGGGAACTGGATGGGGATGAGCTGTTGAAGCTCTTCAGTGGTACATATCATGTATACAAATATGCTTTCACTAAAGCAAATTAGCATCAACTACTTGCCTGTTCCATGGTGAAACAGTGAATGCTTCATATGGAATATCCGGCCAGTTTGAGGATTCGCATGAGCAAGTATTAGTTGCGACATGCATCTTATCTCCATCCCTCTGCATTGTCAAAATCTTCTGATCCGAATGCTTCTGTTTCTTTATCCTACACCCTTCTCTTATCATATTTATCCATTCTGTGTGTAGTGAACTGTGGTTAAATCCTTCTTCGAATATATACATGTAATATGGGTATTGAATGCCACTCTATACTTCATGTTCATCTCATTGATCAAACACAATGTCATGCTTCCACAACAACAGCTCAGCAGCATAGACTGAACCTCTCTCACCAGTTCTGCTCACATGAGGAGAGAAAAAAAAATTGAACTCGTTCTTAGATTTGAATTTCCCACCAATTATCGGTTGTGGGTGGGGGGGAGGTGGTACGTCGGCACAGGATTGGGACAATGAAATTCCCCCCAAAATAGGAAATTCCCGCTAATAGGGTAGGTGGGCGAGGGGGAGGTGTTGGTAGGGGAGAGGGAAGGGACCCACATGCCAGCAGAGTGAAACACATGACGTCATCTGGGGATGGGGGTTCGGTGCGGTGGATATGGGGGTAATTAATTGATCAATTTACTTCAATTGCGCCACTACCGCCCGTCTCCCTACTACTCCTGATAACTTAGCACCACGTACCGAGGGTTTAAATTGTCATGCTCAGTGGTCTGTGAATTGAAAAAGAATACAATGATGATTTGTCTAATTACCGGCGTGTGTCAGCTGTTACCGACCGACATTCCCGTAAGTCACCAGATTCACGACATACATTTGTTTGGTTTCACATGCATGAATATGAGTATGGTAGGAAAGAGCTGGGCAATGTGACCAGCCTATAGCGCGCTGGCACGGCGCGGGAAACGCGTCAACATATTCTACCTGGAGGGCTCAGTTACTCAATGAAGTCTAACTTGTTTGCTGTGCCACACCTCAGAACTATAAGAACTTCTGTGGGTTTTAGTTAGCCTGTGTGGTCTGTCTGGGTCGTCTACCTGTTGTGAAGAGGGAATGTGACATGTCTTTTAAATGAAATTGTGTCTAAATTGTCATATCTTGACTCTATAATCCTTGTTTAGTTACTGGCATTTCGGCCATGTTATTAGAGGGTATACAGCTTTTTTGCAATGGCGCAGTTTTGGCAAAGTGGCCATCTCGACGGTCGGATGTGATCACCATGCACGGGACGAAAATGAAAAAGCATAGGCCAAAATAAAGGCTCCACAGTGATGTTTAGAGCAAGTCCTTGCAATAATGAGCGACTGCCAGCAAATAAAGAATGAGAAGAAATAGGAAAAACATAAAGCAGCCAAAGAGGAGAAAGGCATAAAAAGGTAGTTGCGAAGAGAGCTCTTTTTGACGACAACGGTGAATACTGACAGGACCTCTAATGCGAAGAAAAATGTTTCAAATTCAAGTACAGAAGAGCATTGGACCTAGAGCCAATAATGCTCACTCTGCGCCCACGAACTGCGAACACGAGTTAAGGAACATAGTTTGACTTTTGTTTATGAAAAGTGTGAATAATTTAACTGGAATCATATTTTACAATAAAATATATTTACTTCTTTGTTAAAACATTTTTTGTTTATTTTCTTTAAGTTTAAACTAATCTCATGACGGTCAATGAGGCCATTTTGATACTTTCTGAAAACTGTTTAACGAACTTAAATTGACCCTGAGATAATATTATTCGGTACTATACTTAAACAGTTGTTGATTTTAATCACTCAGTTCTATGCTTTTCTGTCTATTGCTACTCAGCTTAGAAATTAGGAATATCGAAACAGGGCACTTTGCTCGGGTCTGCCTTAAGAGTGTGGTGAGGACTGCAGAGTGACGCCGATTCTCCGACCCATTCCTGTAGGAACCACGCATAACCGAGGATCATCAGCCTTTCTGTTGTTCCTTGTAGTGATTCCAAAGTGGTGGTCTGTATTTCTGTTTGTAAAGGTTGTAAATAAGTTCGCTAATTCTTGTAATAGTGAATTAGGACATCCAGCACTTGCTTAAGAGGAAGAAGGAGAGGGGCAAGGTAAAGAACAAAAAAAAACATGTGCATCCACATTGATTGGAAAACAAGATCAGTACAGGGAGAGTTTCGAGAATTATTTCCTCATTTCATTGATAGTGAGACTATTAATTTCACACAAAGAATGCCAGGCAGCGTTTTAAAGTAGGTTCAGAAAAGAGTAAGCAGAAGGTAAAATAAAAGAAGTTGGCATACGTATTTTATTCTTTTACTAATTAAAATATTAATACATAATTTTGTAAAAAAGTACTTGAATTTATACTCTCTTTGTACTCGGTATTCCGGTACTTTCATTTGTGATCGTTAAACACGGTATAGTTACGAATTTCTTCTGTTAGTCTTTCCACATCCATTTTTGTACATAAAAGTCTTGTACAGTTGCACAGCATACAAAACAGCTCTGCCATCCTCTTGTCCGTCACGTGACAAATTTAAGAGAACAAATTTCGCCCGGCACGCCCTCGGGTCACTATTGTTGCTTGCGCACGCCCCGGTCATGTCTGGACCGCCCCATTTATTTTAATGGCCACATTTATTTTAATGGCAATTTCGTCCTGTGGGTGACGTGTTACTCGGAAGTGTCTTGGCGCTGACATGGTCCGTACACGTGAGACCGGACCCTAAGAGAGACTAAAACAGATTACTGAACGTAAGAATATTTCGCAGTGATGTAATTTCATTTGGCACCTATTACACTACTGGGCACTAAAACTGCAAGACCATCGAGAAGTGATGGATCAAATATGAACCTGGCTTGAACTGTAAGTATATGCTTCGACATGAATATGACTAAGTCTTCAGCATAAATGCGCGAAATAAGAGGGAGTAACTCCATTTTGTGTAAAAGTACAGTGAAGGAAACAGGCTTCTCTTGTAGAAATTGGATTTGAACGTTGTTTGTGAGATCATGATGTTATGCTTCGTGCAAGAATGAGATACATAAACCAGGTTATGTCAGAATACACCAGGGGCAGGATGGTGGAGTGCCAAATCTGCGGTTTATCGTTTTTGTGGGGAGTACCAGCACTGTCATGCATCTATGTAACAAATTAGTTCAGAAGCCCCATACTCACCGGCATGGGGGATGTCATAGGCCCCACACCACTACCACCTGAGAGGACAATCATTTTACTCGCTCGGCCCAGACGGAGCATTCCGCCACTTCATGCAGCGTGAGTCAACAAACGTTCTTGTTTTCGGCAAGACAAATGGTGCAAATAGCTCTGACCACTATGGGACTTCACTTCTGAGGTCATCAGTCCCCTAGAGCATAGAACTACTTAAACCTAACTAACCTAAGGACATCACACACACCCATGCCCGAGGCAGGATTCGAACCTGCGACCGTAGCGGTCGCGCGGTTCAAGACTGTAACGCCTAGAACCGCTCGGCCACCTCGGCCGGCGGCAAGACAAGTATCTACATGCACACTGCGACGACGTCGGGGGCGCTACGAGCTGTCAGCACTGTGACCATTGTTGCGGTTTGCCTTGACGCCGCAGCAGAGAGAGTCGCGCCAACAATGACGAGCCCATTGACAACTACAGACGTAAGAGAGGCACCACGTCATATTTTCAGATGAATCCTGGGGCTCTGCACAGAACCACGATGCAAGTACACTGATAATACGAAACATTATGATCGCCGGCCTCCACGATATTGGATGGTTGATTTATTGGTTGATTGGGTGATTTGGGTGCGGGGACCAAACAGCGAGGTCATCGGTCCCAGCGGATTGTATGCGGAAGGAAGTCAGCAGTACCCTTTCAAAGGAACCGCACCCGGAATTTGCCTGAGGCGATTTAGGGAAATCACGGAAAACCGAAATCAGGATGGCCGGACGCGGGTTTGAACTGTCGTTCACCCGAATGCGAGTCCAGTGTGCGAACCATTGCGCCACCTCGCTCGGTCTCGTTGGATTCAGTCTACTGATGTTGTGGACACGCGACGAGGTAAGAAATGCAAGTAAGCAGGAGCAGACACGGACGGGGGATCACACTAGTGAAGATATAGGCTGCAAATGGTGAACTCGATTGAGATAAGCGACAAAGTACAGATTATTATTAGGGAGAGCCTGTGAACGGGTATCTCGAAAACGGCGAAGCTGTTCGAATGTTCACGTGCTACTGTCGTGACAGCTAGGGAAAGAAGTAGGAGGACAGTGAAACTACGAACAGGCGCTAAATGATTGGATGTCCAGGACTCTTCGCAGAATGTAGTGTTTGGAGGCTTGTCTGCACTGTAACGCACACACATCAAAAAAAGTTTTGCATCACCCAGGTTCACAGAACTCCTGAAGACAGACGTAAATTGTGGACACTGAACAACAGGCACAATCCCTTTGACTGTTCAGAGATGTCATAAATCCGCCCAATGATGGAACAACCATGCATGAGCACCCCTATAAGGCGGAGGCGGTCCGACAGCACATCAGTTCTAGTCATTCCACCAGGAAGGAGGTACATGCCTCCTCTTGTCTGTAGTTCAACAATGCTTAGACGGTCAATACTGCGGTTCCATCGCGTCCGCATTGTTACTTTGTGCCAGGAAGGGCTTTCAACAAGGGAAGTGTCCAGACGTCTCGGAGTGGACCAAAGCGATGTTGTTTGGACATGGAGGAGATACAGAGAGACAGGAACTGTCGATGACACGCCACGCTCATACCGCCCAAGGGCTACTACTGCAGTAGATGACCTATACCTATGGATTATGGCTCGGAGAACCCTTACAGCAACACCACCATGTTGAATAATGCTTTTCGTGCAGTCACAGGACGTGCGCAATAGGCTGCATGGCGTGCTACTTCACTCCCGACATCCATGGCGAGGTCCATCATTGCAACCACGACCACATGCAGCGCGGTGCAGATGGGCCCAACAATATGCCGAATGGACCGCTCTGGATTAGCATCACATTCTCTTCACAAATGAGTGTCACATATGCCTTCAACCAGACAATCGTCGGAGACGTGTTTGTAGGCAACACGGTCAGGCTGAACGCCTTACACACGCTATCCAACGTGTGCAGCAAGGTGGAGGTTCCCTGTAGTTTTGTGGTGGCATTATGTGGGGCCGACATACCCCACTGGTGGTCATGTAAGACGCCGTAACGGCTGTACAATAGGTGAATGTCATCCAAGACCGCAGCATACTGGCGAGTTATTCGTCTTCAGGAACGACAATTAGCGCCCCCCAACGTGCATATCTTGTGAATGACTTCCTTGAGGATAACGACATCGCTCTACTAGAATGGCCAGCATGTTCTCCAGACATGAACCCTATTGAACACGCCTGGGATAGGTTGAGAAGGGCTGTTTATGAACGACGTAACCCACCAACCACTCAGAGATCTACGCCGAATCGCCGTTGAGGATAAAGACAGTCTGGACTAACAGTGCCTTGATGAACTTGCTGATAGTATGCCACGACGAATACAAGCATGCATCAATGCAAGAGGACGTGCTACTAGGCATTAGAAGTACCAGTGTGTACAGAAGTCTGGACCAATACCTCTGAAGGTCTCGCTGTATGGTGGTAGAACATAAAACATGTGGTTTTCATGAGCAATAACAAAAGGGCGGAAGTGATGTTTATGATCTTTATTCTAATTTTCTGTACTGGTTCCGGAACTCCCGGAATCTACATCTACATCTACATCTATACTCCGCGAGCCACCTTAGGTGTGTGGCGGAGGGTACTTATTGTACCACTATCTGATCCCCCCTTCCCTGTTCCATTCACGAATTGTGCGTGGGAAGAACGACTGCTTGTAAGTCTCCGTATTTGCTCTAATTTCTCGGATCTTTTCGTTGTGATCATTACGCGAGATATATGTGGGCGGTAGTAATATGTTGCCCATCTCTTCCCGGAATGTGCTCTCTCGTAATTTCGATAATAAACCTCTCCGTATTGCGTAACGCCTTTCTTGAAGTGTCCGCCACTGGAGCTTGTTCAGCATCTCCGTAACGCTCTCGCGCTGACTAAATGTCCCCATGACGAATCGCGCTGCTTTTCGCTGGATCATGTCTATCTCTTCTATTAATCCAACCTGGTAAGGGTCCCATACTGATGAGCAATACTCAAGAATCGGACGAACAAGCGTTTTGTAAGCTACTTCTTTCGTCGATGAGTCACATTTTCTTAGAATTCTTCCTATGAATCTCAACCTGGCGCCTGCTTTTCCCACTATTTGTTTTGGTGATCATTCCACTTCAGATCGCTCCGGATAGTAACTCCTAAGTATTTTACGGTCGTTACCGCTTCCAATGATTTACCACCTATGGCATAATCGTACTGGAATGGATTTCTGCCCCTATGTATGCGCATTATGTTACATTTATCTACGTTTAGGGAAAGCTGCCAGCTGTCGCACCATGCATTAATCCTCTGCAGGTCCTCCTGGAGTACGTACGAGTCTTCTGATGTTGCTACTTTCTTGTAGACAACCGTGTCATCTGCAAATAGCCTCACGGAGCTACCGATGTTGTCAACTAAGTCATTTATGTATATTGTAAACAATAAGGGTCCTATCACGCTTCCCTGCGGTACTCCCGAAATTACCTCTACATCTGCAGATTTTGAACCGTTAAGAATGACATGTTGTGTTCTTTCTTCTAGGAAATCCTGAATCCAATCACAAACCTGGTCCGATATTCCGTAAGCTCGTATTTTTTTCACTAAACGTAAGTGCGGAACCGTATCAAATGCCTTCCTGAAGTCCAGGAATACGGCATCAATCTGCTCGCCAGTGTCTACGGCACTGTGAATTTCTTGGGCAAATAGGGCGAGCTGAGTTTCACATGATCTCTGTTTGCGGAATCCATGTTGGTTATGATGAAGGAGATTTGTATTATCTAAGAACGTCATAATACGAGAACCCAAAACATGAATCGAGCTGATGCGTAACTTTTTTGATGTGTGTAGTGTAGATGGCTATCTGTCACATCTCTGCCGAAAGAGCGCAATGCCTGTGGAGTCAGAAGTGTTTCGGGACACACCGTTCATCGTTCATTACTGAACACAGAGTTCCGCAGTAGAGCACTCCTGTGTGGTCGTAAATCCAACGACATGGTTAATTACGATTGCAGCTGGCACGGGACCATCGGGATTTGACCACCGATCAATGGAAACGTGTCGGCTCTTCGGGTGTGTCACGTTTTTGCTACACTAGGTCGATGGTAGTCTCCACAAACTCCGTCATTGAGGTGAACAACCGCGCGAAACATGCAGCGCGCCACGGACGCAGGCTGGTGAATGCAGTATTAAGCTACGAGAGACATTCTCCTGCGCTTGTACGGGACCTGTGGAAGTAATCGAAGACACGCTGACAGTTGCGAATCATCTGCATCCCTTTGTGCTTGATGTCTCCTCCGACGGCGATGTCATCTTTCAGCAGTACAACTGTTCGTGTCTCGGAGCCATAACCGTGGTATAGAGGTTCGAGGAGTTTTATAGTGAGCCCCCGTTAGTGTCTCGGCGACCAAATTCGCCGGATGTAAATCCTGTGGAACACATGTTTGTCGCTGTCCAGCGCCATCACCGCGTACGCAAATCAGCGGCCATTATTTACGCGAATTGCGCTACCTGCGCGTAGACATTTAATGTCACATACCTCCACAAACCCGCCAATATACTGTCGGTTCTCTGATACGCAGAATGAGTGACGTATGTCGTTCCAAAGACGGCCAAACAAGCTATCAAGCAGGTGGACGTAATGGTTTGGTTAATCAGTGTATCCGTGCGTAGAGGGTCTCAAGAGGACGATCTTTGACATATTGCACTGCTCACCGCCACACAGACCGAGCAAGGTGATGTGTAAGTACACTAGATGCGCAACACGATCACAGTTTGGAAGGAGGGTTCATCTTTACGATATGTTCAGGATGGTACAGTGACCTAACTTCGAGATCCTCGTCACTTTATCCTTCAAGGACACAACTCAAGACCTGACGTTGATCAACTTGTGCTGACATACCGAGGGTGTTTGACTGCCGCCCTGGCCACGTGTCTCACGCACTGGTGACATCTGGTCGTGTGTTACGGGGGATTTGCACGCCAGACTCGACAGCCACTATGGTCAACTATGGCAGCCTAGAACGACAAACTCGTATCAGCAATCCGTGCTCTGCTGGCTAGGTGTCCAGTCGTAGTACAGCAATTGCTGCTAACACAAATGAGAAAATTGTGTAGTCAATTTCTCACCCGGTATTCACCCGATTTACCAACAAACTGAAACATACATTATTCCGAACATTCTTTATATGTGTAACAAATAAAATTTCGTTATTTGCTGTCGTTTCTGTTCGATTTTTAATACCCAGCAGCCTATAGTTCAGTTCGTGCCATATTGTACCTGAAGTATACCGGTACTTTAAGTGTTTAATGCAAAATTTAGAGAAGGCTTTCTATGTTTCATCTTGTTCACGAGCGTTAATATCAGTCACAATTAACAGCACAATAAATAATAACCCATCGATGGTATTTGTAGTGTACCTCTTCGCTGCAGGTTCTTTAAATTAGATATTCAAATAATAACAGCAGTTAATTGGACACCGCACTAATTACGGATGTGTGATACAAATTGTCAGCGATCTCGTTTACATGCGAAGTTATGTCCAGGCAAGGGAATACAGCATTTTCCAAAAATTAAAAGAATTATCCAACTACAAATTCCATTCCAAACATCCACTGGCGCCTGCCCCACAGTGTTCGTGCGTAAACATAGCCCGCAGAGAGCGCTGTTTACCTTCTGTCGTAATTAAGCGAGTTTTAATCAGGAACTGGGGCACTCACTCACTGACCGGTGTTCCCGGTTTGTGCCTATCGTCATCTGGCTGTCGTCCTGGCAAATTCGTTGCAAGGCCAAATTCTGCCACTAGGAGGAAAAAAGAAACTGATGGAACAGACGCAGTAAGACACTCGCGAAATCCAATGACTTTTATTTTTAATATTTTTAATATATTTCATTCTCTACCTAGAATTGGTCTGTTAGAGTTCTGACTGATTGTGCATTCAGGGTCTTCCAGAGGAAAACCTGACGAACTCGTAGGACCTTGGAAAAGTCAACCATATTTTGTCAAGGGGCTTTCCACTTGCGGCGTTTTCCTTACAAACAAGGGGAAACTGCGCATACCTTCGTCAGAACCTTGGTCAGGAACTATTTTGATTGTGTACAACATTTCCAGTATAAAACATTGAAACCCAAGTGTATGTGGAAGTGCACTTTCTGTTTTTCTTTGGGAGTAACAACTATGACTTACGCAAGGCACATGAGCGCTCTATCAAGGTCGCTCCGTATAAGCAGGAGATGAGATCGATAGCCGCCGTTCCCTGTCGAAAGCCATTGATACCGGTTGTATTGTACATAATGAAATGCAATGAATAGGTGAATGTGAAATTAGTGAATTGCTATGATATGAAACATGTGTTAATGAAAATAATTAGCGTACTGACATTCGAATCAAGATCCTCTGCTTATTGGTAGTTGTCGGCAAGCTACCTGAGAATGCCTCCACAGCCGACTCATCTATGTGACTCATGTTTCTTTCTCTTACTTCCGAAATCTTGGGATAGCATGCGGTATGTGAGAATAGCAGATTTGTTCGATTACCATGGATTTGTTTGGCATCAAGTGTGCTTCACGAACAATAGAGAGGGGGGGGGGGGGATGGCTGATGGGCGGGTGGGGGCAGGGGGCGTAAAGCCTTAGTGACTCTCAGCTTCTCCCTCAGGCACGCTAGGATATTCTAAGTAGTTAGCCGAATGCTTGCATTAAGTTGACAGAGAGACAGGGTGCATACTGCAGCGTATCTATATTCGAGACTAAGGAGGAACATGTCGAGCACAAACGATATGCCTTACAGGAATATGTGCCGAGAAAGGTCGTGAGAGACGTGAAAGACCCATCGTGGTGTAACAATCATGTTAGAAAGTAGCCAAAATGAACTTCAGGAGAATGAAGCGAGAAGCATGTGTTGAATATAAAAGTAAATCTTAGCCAACAATCTAACTAAATATCCTAAGAGGCCTTGGTCTTACACGAAGTTAGTAAGCAGATCGACTTCTTCTTTTCAATTGCTCAGTGACTATAATGGCACCCAAACAGAAGTTGACCCACAGAAGACCGAAATATTGAATTCCGCTTTCCGAAACGGCTTCACTGCGGGACCAAGTAATTCGGTCTCTCTCCCGAAATGGCATACACTGGCGCAAAGGATCCCGGAATAGAAAATTAACTCAAGTCCACAACTTAACCATACGAGACACCTGAAAGTTCTACAGAGATTGTGTGAAAGAACTTGCTCGTCTTCTAGCAGTAGTTTGTGGCAGGTCACTATAGCTACGAAACACAGCTAACCATTGGGAAAAAATGAAGCGCAGTTCATTCCCGCCCCCCCAGGAATGGCTGTCGGAGACACACCCATAATTATCGCTAACGTCAGAATGGTCAGAATGTAGTAGAATGTTTTACGCTCAGCCACGATGAAGCAGTACCAGAACTGAAATATCCCTATAAAAAAACCTGCAATCAGAGACTTTACGAATGAGGCTGCACGTTTCGTACGTGAGATACAGGGTACCGTAGATAAAGGCGCTTGGATTGATGCCGTGCTCTTTGACTTCTGAAAGGCATTCGATGCGCAACCGTACATTCTTTTAGTCAATAAAATACAAGATTACGCGAGTATTCGTGCTGATTTATGACTGGACAGTAGAGCTGAGTGGAGACAGAACACAATACGCCGTCTTCAGTGGAACAAAATCAATGATTGTAAAGGTAGTTTGGGGGTACCCCAAGTAATTGTTACAGGGCGGCACCTGTTTACAGCTGATTTTTATAATCTTGCGCGTAGCGTCGGAGACTTCGTGAGCATATTCGCGAACGATGTTTTTGTCTGTAACGACTCTAGCGAAATAAAGGAAGACCAGCACAGGGCCGACGGCTGTTGCAGAGACTGACAATTGACAGTGAATGCAAATAAATGTAACGCAGGACGTGAAAATAGGCGAAGAAGTGGACCACTATTTGGTTACAATATTGGTTACATATCACCGGAGACTGCCGGTTTCGGTCATTGCGCTACTGGCAACATGACTCCACCGGCACTGTGACCTAGTTTGTACCATATTAAAAACATGTGAAACGATGCGAAGTTCATGTCGAGACGATGGAACTATGACTTTGTTACATTAGGACTCATTGAACCGTGAATTTACTTTCAAAACCTTTACTAGCTATTCATCAAGAACATTAACACATTTAATCACACTATGTGAGCGTGGAAGTAGTTGCAAGTGGGTAACTGATGAAAACAAATCAAATTTCTTTCAGCAAATGGAATTTTATTCCTAAAAGCCATTTTTTTAAAACAGATTTAAAATTATAATCAGAAAGCACCCTCTAAGTATCAAGGTACAATTTATTCAGAGGCAGAAAGAACAAATTTTTGACAGTATGAGCTTTCGGGCTGAGAACCTTGCCGCTTCCTTTTGACACGGCCATAGTCACGACCGTCCATAACAACCTCTGAAAGACTACACTGGTGCAAATCTGCAATACACACCAGATTACTTTAAACTAAAAATGTTAACAACTCGCACAAGCACGTAAACTATGCGCCCAGTGGGAGGGATGCAAACGGTACAGAACACTAACATTAAAAGATTAACTTGCCACCGAAAGTGCAATTTGATTTTTTAAAAAAAATTCTTACGGTGGAAGTGTGCCAACTTTATATACTAACATGACCATTTAAATAAGAACCCATGAAATGCAGTCTTACATAAAATATACAAGGTTGGCCAAACATACTCTACATTACACATTTACCGCCTCTCAAGATGATAGGCTAGATAAAAACATACACTCCTGGAAATGGAAAAAAGAACACATTGACACCGGTGTGTCAGACCCACCATACTTGCTCCGGACACTGCGACAGGGCTGTACAAGCAATGATCACACGCACGGCACAGCGGACACACCAGGAACCGCGGTGTTGGCCGTCGAATGGCGCTAGCTGCGCAGCATTTGTGCACCGCCGCCGTCAGTGTCAGCCAGTTTGCCGTGGCATACGGAGCTCCATCGCAGTCTTTAACACTGGTAGCATGCCGCGACAGCGTGGACGTGAACCGTATGTGCAGTTGACGGACTTTGAGCGAGGGCGTATAGTGGGCATGCGGGAGGCCGGGTGGACGTACCACCGAATTGCTCAACACGTGGGGCGTGAGGTCTCCACAGTACATCGATGTTGTCGCCAGCGGTCGGCGGAAGGTGCACGTGCCCGTTGACCTGGGACCGGACCGCAGCGACGCACGGATGCACGCCAAGACCGTAGGATCCTACGCAGTGCCGTAGGGGACCGCACCGCCACTTCCCAGCAAATTAGGGACACTGTTGCTCCTGGGGTATCGGCGAGGACCATTCGCAACCGTCTCCATGAAGCTGGGCTACGGTCCCGCACACCGTTAGGCCGTCTTCCGATCACGCCCCAACATCGAGCAGCCCGCCTCCAGTGGTGTCGCGACAGGTGTGAATGGAGGGACGAATGGAGACGTGTCGTCTTCAGCGATGAGAGTCGCTTCTGCCTTGGTGCCAATGATGGTCGTATGCGTGTTTGGCGCCGTGCAGGTGAGCGCCACAATCAGGACTGCATACGACCGAGGCACACAGGGCCAACACCCGGCATCATGGTGTGGGGAGCGATCTCCTACACTGGCCGTACACCACTGGTGATCGTCGAGGGGACACTGAATAGTGCACGGTACATCCAAACCGTCATCGAACCCATCGTTCTACCATTCCTAGACCGGCAAGGGAACTTGCTGTTCCAACACGACAATGCATGTCCGCATGTATCCCGTGCCACCCAACGTGCTCTAGAAGGTGTAAGTCAACTACTCTGGCCAGCAAGATCTCCAGATCTGACCCCCATTGAGCATGTTTGGGACTGGATGAAGCGTCGTCTCACGCGGTCTGCACGTCCAGCACGAACGCTGGTCCAACTGAGGCGCCAGGTGGAAATGGCATGGCAAGCCGTTCCACAGGACTACATCCAGCATCTCTACGATCGTCTCCATGGGAGAATAGCAGCCTGCATTGCTGCGAAAGGTGGATATACACTGTACTAGTGCCGACATTGTGCATGCTCTGTTGCCTGTGTCTATGTGCCTGTGGTTCTGTCAGTGTGATCATGTGATGTATCTGACCCCAGGAATGTGTCAATAAAGTTTCCCCTTCCTGGGACAATGAATTCACGGTGTTCTTATTTCAGTTTCCAGGAGTGTATTTCAGAAATTCGGCCGTTACACTTCAAGCAAATGACAGATGCAGCTATTAATGTACGGCAGACCGACAAACAGACAGACAGACACTAACTGCCTAACAAATGCAGACGAAAGACAGACGAGCAAGCTGGGGACTAGAGACTGACCAAGAAAACAAGTAGAATTTAACAAGTAAATGAAACAACATATCACGAATCACTCAACTTCTAATAGACTGCCATGTCTGGCTAAGACGTGGCGCAGCACTCCCAAAACCGTCCGCTGCCAGCCGCTTCAACGGACGCAGGAAGGTGCGCCGATCTCTCGTCTCACGGCGTCGCAGCTCGCACCGGCCAGACCGATGACGTGGGTTGCCTCCTGTTGCTCTCGTGTCGGCCGCGAAGCCACTACCGCTCGCTCTACGGCGCAGCCCACTGGGCTGTCGTGGTGATCTCAAATGCGCCGGCGCTCAAGACGGACAAGTCATCTTGTGTCCCAGTGCGCGACCGACCAACCGAACGATCCAACCGCCAATGACCACTGCCTGAACAAACTCGAGCAGACTGGCGGCCTAACACATACTAGCGCTCCGGACGACAGACAGACACTAACTGCCCCACACTGACCCAGCAGACCAACTGACCAGACTCGCCGCTTAGCGAGCTCATAGCTCACCTTAAATGCACGTGAGCAGGATACCTTTTCCCGTTTCCCACCAGAGGGAGCCACCAAAGCTGTGACTGTCACAGCGGCGCCACCGCCAGAAACGGAGGGCGACTGCTTCACACTACGCGCTGTGGCGCGCTCTTCAAAACAGCAAATTTTACCACGGCTGACTTATAAAACAATTAAGAAGATGGTCGTTGCTGACCGAAACCGATATTATAAAGACCAAACGTTTTGCCATCATTGACGGATATAAAAGAAATTTATTCTAGACTTCCTGGATCACTATTTTAACCCGCAACTACACCGCATCTTGTGAAAAATCACTGAATAGTCGGAGGGAGAAATGAATCATCTGCTGCTCTTTATTCCATGAACAAATGGGTCCCGACTGTTTTCCTAAAGGTGTCTGTTCCACAGTGTTTAGTAAGAAAACTCAGTTACGTGTTTAAGAAAGGGATGTCGCTGTAAAATTACTATTATTTTTTTTTTTTTTTTGAAAATTGTAAAGTAACACGGTTTTACCAGGTATTTATTTGTAGTCTGACGTCATATCTCCTGAACTATGTGTCGTACAATGATAGAATTTTGGAGTTACATTCAGTGCTATATGTGAATATAGTATGCAAAATGTATGGGACTACTGTTAGTAGCAAAGAAGTAAAAAACTTAGACCGAACAGCTGTTTGGCATCAAGGCCAACACGATGTACGCATGTCTCTACGCTGCGCTCCACTTGTTGCTATAACAGTTCAGAGGTTTCCATAGTTCCTTTTAGTTCTTCTGGCGACCGGATTTTCATCCATACGGTTTCGCGTGTATGTGGGTCACGTAGAGCTTTCGTAGCCAGCACAGTGAACTTCACTTGACTGTTTTACATACCTGATGATGCGTGACCACGACGAAACACGTTATTTTTATATAAAAGTAACCTTGGAAATCGTGATACCAGTGAAGTTTTCGGTGGAAAAATCGATGTGATTGACGGTTTCAAGCATTTCGAAGCTGCGGTAACGGTTCTCGACAGCTGAATCGCTGGCAGCCAGTTCGACAATCATGTAGTGCCTTCGCCCGCTAATAGTGGGCGATGGTAGTGCTAAACTGATATGCGTACGCTCAAAACGCATGCTTCATTTGAGGTGATGTAAACTGAAGTGTTCGATACCACTTTCTCTTGTATGTTTGTGTGTTTCTCGGTATCGCCTGCATCATTTGAGCTGTAAAGTCAAATGAAGAGTCCGATATTATTCTTTTTGTAGTTCTTCATGTTGATGACGTCATGGCTAAAAGCAGACGGGTGGTATACCATGCTTCAGTTATAAGTAATTTTCGCTGCATTATATCCCATGTCGGAGTACCCTCAAACTTTTTTTTAGAAAAATAGCACTGGAAGAACTTGTCCGTATCTGTCATAGTGATCGCCATCAGCCGTAACACAATTAGAAATTGCCGTGAGTTTTAAATTCAACCCAAGGCCTGTGGAGACGGTCTGTTCATAAAGAAGTTTAAGACATTACCATCGCTCTTCACCTCCCCGGTCAAATGTCAGCGACGAAAGACTCTTCGACAGACCGTATTCGAGACAACTACCTTCATGTCATTAAGCCTTGACCTCCGTTATGTACAAGGATGCCGATCACATCTGCATGAGACATATTTTTATCTGTAAAACGAAATGTGCTGGCCGGTACCGAAGAGAAAGGTAGGGACGCTTCTTTTACGGTCGCCATCTAACGTTAGAATCGTAAAGCGCGGAAGTGATGATACGTCGACGGCGACGGCGATGTCAAGGCGTGGCCGCCGCCACCCTGGCGGATCCATCAGCGGCGCCGACGACATTTGTGGCCGCGTAAAACAGGGCCAGGCGGCGGCAGTTGGCGGCACCGAGTGGGGGCGGCGCTTCTTGCAGCAGCGGCGGCGGCGGCGGCGGCGGCGGCGGCGGCGGCGGCGGCGGGGCGAAGGCGTCCCATTCTGCGGCGCGCGCCGCGAGCCGACGTTAATTTATCAGAGCAATAATTCTCCAAGGAGGCCGACTTTATTCGCCTCGCGGGAAGGCAGGCCGGCGGACGGGCGGCGTCATTAATTACGTCGGGCGGTGATAAGCCGGTGTGACGGCGACGCGGCGCGTGTTTTATGCAGCGGGCGGCGCGGCGCGGCGCGGCCTCCCCAGGCGTCCGGCTGTCGCGGCGTTTGTTGCGAGCGTGTTTTATGCAGTGCGGCGGGCGGGCGGAGTCCGCTGCGGCGCCGGGCCGGCCTTCCGGAGCGTCCACCTCCGGTGCGTTGTCTCACCCACTGCCACCCGGGCTACTGCCTTATCAGCCGCTGTGGGTCGCCTGCTGTCTTCCTGAGTGCAGAGATTTTACACATTCTCATCTAGCACTTAATTAATATCCCACCCTTATCGTGTAGTCCCGAGACCTTTGCAAGGATTAGGCAGGACACAGTAGAATCTCGATAGTTCGATGTGAACGGGACCGGAACCTCCTCGAACTATCGAAAACTAGGACTATCGAAATTTAAACGGGAAAAAGAAATACAGGGTGTTACAAAAAGGTACGGCCATACTTTCAGGAAACATTCCTCACACACAAAGAAAGAAAATATGTTATGTGGACATGTTAGAGCTCATTTTATTACTTCTCTTCAAATCACATTACTCATGGAATGGAAACACACAGTAACAGAACGTACCAGCGTGACTTCAAACACTTTGTTACAGGAAATGTTCAAAATGCCCTCCGTTAGCGAGGATACATGCATCCACCCTCCGTCGCACGGAATCCCTGATGCGCTGATGCAGCCCTGGAGAATGACGTATTGTATCACAGCCGTCCACAATACGAGCGCGAAGAGTCTTTACATTTGGTACCGGGGTTGCATAGACAAGAGCTTTCAAATGCCCTCATAAATGAAAGTCAAGAGGGTGGAGGTAGCCGGCCGCAGTGACCGAGCGGTTCTAGGCGCTACAGTCTGGAGTTTTGTGAGTAAAACATTGTTTTCCAGATTTTCGTTAAGCTGGAAGAGAACACATTTGTTTAGGTCCGAGTATCCTGTTCTAAGGGTACTATGGGTATGTGGGAGCACTTGTTAATGCTCATTCCGTTGGCGGAAATAGCTATCTGCTCCCGGAAACGACAGTTGCGTGGTGGAATGCTCGGGGTCACTAGCAGGATTTAAATATCTTGCAAGTCTTCTGCATACCTTTACAGTTACTCGCACCCCATAAACAGTTCCATGCTCGCACAACCTGACAAAGGAACGTATGCTTTATCGTGTGTTGCCTTCGACCTTTTCGATGTACTACCCCTCTGTCTTGAGATTAGTGTAAGAGGAAAGGTGATTCAAGAAATTGTGACATTTTGCAATTCGTGGCTCACCTAACGAATAACTTCATATTTAAAAATTATTCTAAGGTTCTATTTCTGTTTAATGTATAGCTGAATTCCTCCGTATAGGAGGACGTAATTAAATGGGTTCCATCAAAAGATAACTTCTACCCACTTCCGGATGGATAAAGCATGAATGTGTGCTTGTTCTCGACATGGAGCTAACCATTTCGAATCCTATTCGTGGGAAGAGAGAAGGGTGGTGGGGGCGGGGGGGTGGGGGGGGGGGGGGGAGCGGTTACAGCGTCAATATATTACCGGCACGGGAAAGAGCGTTGATGAAATATAGTTTTGATCACCTACAGTTTACATCAACCCAAATACCTCCACACAATTTCAACAGATAAAAGTACACGTATCAGTCACATAGATGTGACCACCACATGCAATAACCGCTCACAGTTAGGAGAAGTCACCACTAGCTGTAGAGGGTGTATAACGGGTGTGGTGAGGAGGGGGCCGGAGGGGGGGGGGGGGTTAGAAACAGTGTAGTCGTTATTATCGTAATGCGGAAACGGAGTTATTTATCTGATGTCGAAAAAGGCATGATCATTATTGGCTTTTGGGCCAAGGGGCGGTGGTACTTCCGAATTTAACCACTCGCCTACTTCCACCCCTTATGCCTCTTCACACCCTGGCAATCTTCTGGTTAAATTACACAATGGTTGATCGTCCTCATCTGCTAAATCTTCAGTCTTTGTGTCTGGCATACTTTCCCGTAGAATTTTCCTCCATGACTTACAAATTGTGTCTGACTTTATTTCGCTCCAAGATTCGCTAATCCAGTACACGACGTCCTTCAAAGTCACTTTCTTCAAAGCTCCTACAATGCTTTCGTTGTCTTTGGAATGCAGGACTGACTTCGCCGTTGATATTTTTTTTATACATCCCAGAGCGCCCTGATCCATGGGCTGAATGAGACAGGTAACGTTTGATGGGAAAAATAAGGTGCGGATACCGTCGCACTGCAGTTCTCCTGCACTTGGATGTGAGGACGCATTATCCACGAGCAAAATTGCTTTGCATGGAAGTCCCCTTTTTTTAAAAAATTCTTGCACTCAGGTACAAATGACTTAAAAAACCAGCTCTTGAAGATTTCCTGATTCATCCAGGCATTATTCTGATGTGTATAGACAACCGAAAGAGCTGAGATGGATACATTCTTGAATGCTCTTGGTTTGGCAGACTTCCCAATCACAATTAGTTTTAGTTTGTGGTTTCCAGTTGCATTTGAAGCTACCATAACTGTGAGCCGCTCTTTGCTTTTTTTGTGCCCAGGGGCACTTTTTTCTTCACAAGAAGCATGTGTTCTCGCTGGTAACATTATAAAATTTAGCCCAGTTTCGTCACAGTTATATATTTCTTCATTAGACAAATTTTCGTCAGTTATGATTTTTTTAAACTCGGCGATAAATTTTGAAACGGCCTGAGCGTCACCAGAGAGTTTTTCTCCGTATACGCCTAGTTGACGCACTCCATACCTCTTCTTCCACTAGTCGAGCCAGCCCACACTAGCGGCGAAATTGTCATGCCGGCCGTTGTGGCCGAGCGGTTCTGGGCGCGTCAGTTCGGAACCGCGCTGCTGCTGCGGTCGCAAGTTCGAATGCTGCCTCGGGCATGGATGTTTGTGATGTCGTTAGGTTAGTTAGGTTTAAGTAGTTCTAAGTCTAGGGGACTGATGACCTCAGATGTTAAGTCCCATAGTCCTTAGAGCCATTTTGAAATTGTCGTCTCCTACCTGCAGTCAGTTTCTGAAAAACAAAGCTTTTTCTTGCAAGATTGGGCCAGAAATCGGAGCACCCTTCTGTCTCTGTTGAGTAAACCACATGAATAATGCCTCGTTTGTTTTTTCGAAGTCTGACATCTTTATACTTCTTCGACTGAGAAATTCGTGTGAGCATTTCTGTGAAGAAAACTGTTCCAAGTTAAGTCGGTTTCTTCGCCAGCCACCAGCAGTAACTACACCGACGCCATATTCGACGGCAAGTTTTTTTATTGTTTCTCCTATGTGAAGTCGTCTTAGTGCTTCTAATTTTAGATGCAAAGGCAGAAATTTCCTCTTTTTTGTTACAGCACTCATCTTTGTAAAGTCTACAACGGAACACACAGTCAACAAACAAAACGACGCACAACACTGTACAGTACAGGTACTGGGAACTTTAGCAGCGTATGAACTCCCCAGTTTTGATCGGTAGCAGCCGGCAGCAGTCGGGGTATTTCGCGCCATACTGACAACACACGTTCGTGCAACAGGGCAGCGAGCTGATCGTCGGTATTGATTACATTGTTGTCTGCTTTGTCACTGAGCTGTAGTCTCCCTATCTATCTTTTGAAATGATGTTTTCATTATTTATCATGTCAGTAAAGAAAAAGAAACCAGATCGTTGCAACCTTTTTTTAAAAAAAAGAGGCTTGGATTATTGGAAACTCTAACTATAGCGAATCGAAGTATCGAGACTCTACTGAAATACACTGGCGAGCAAAACTATAGGCGAAAGTAATTTTCGCATGACGTTTCACGCCCAAGAAACATTAGCTCGATGGAATCTACGAGGCGTGTTTTTTAAGTAAGTACCATTTTGAAATTAAAAAAAAAGACATGCTAAGATATGTCAGCAATTTTATTTTTACATGAAAGCCTGTACCTTAATCGACTTTTCTACATAATTTCCGTCAATATTGAGGCGCTTGTAATAATGTTGTACCAGTTTTTGAATACTCTCCTCACAGAAGTCTGCCGACTGACTTGTTAACCACTGTATCACAGAAAAGAAGTATTGCTTATGGAATTTCTGCCTCGTAATGAGGCAATCAGTGCAGCAGCTTACTGTAAGACATTGCACAATCTGCGCCGTTCAATTCTGAACAAAAGACGTGGCAAGTTGAGCAAGGGCATCGTTTTGCTACAAGACAATGGCCGTCCGCATGTGGCGAATCAGACCGAAGATCTCATCTTATCTTTTCGATGGGAAACTCTAGATCATCCTCCGTACAGCCCCGATCCTGCGCCAGTGACTACCATCTCTTCCTGCACTTGAAGAAACACCTGGGCGGTCAGCGCCTTCAAGGCGACGACGGAGTCAAAACAGTGGTGATGCAGTGGTTGAAAAGTCAGGCGGCAAACTTCTATGAGGAGGGTATTCAAAAACTGGTACAGCGTTATGACAAGTGCCTGAATATTGACGGAAAATATGTAGAAAAGTATATTAAGGTACAGACTTTCATGTAAAAATAAAATTATTGAGATATCTTAGAAAGTCTTTTTTAATTTCAAAACGGTACTTACTTTAAAAAAAAAAAAAAAAAAAAACACGCCTCGGTCAACATACAGGGTGACGCACCTGACACTACTGTTGTCTTTTACACAATCCGAGGTTTATTCCTGGCTTTCAAAAACCACGCACGAGACACACTGAATTGAGAAAAGTCTTGGGACAGCTGTGTTCACACATACAGATACTGGCGGTGCATCGGCGGAGCACTCACGTGATTAACGTGAAAGGGTTTCCGACGTGATTATGGCTGCACGACGGGAAACAACAGACTTTGGGCGCGGAATGGTGGTTAGGAGATTGATGCATGGGACGTTCCGTTTTCGATGTAGTTAGGGAATTCTATATACCGAGATCCGCAGTGTCAAGAGCGTGCCGAGAACACCAAACTTCACCACGGGCAACGCAGTGGCCGGTGGCCTTCACTTAACGACAGAAAACAGCAGTGTTTAAACAGAGTCGTGAGTGCTAACAGAAAGCAACTCTGCGCGAAATAACCGCAGAAATAAATGTGGGACGTACGAAGAACATGTCCGTTAGGTCAGTGCGGTGAAATTTAGAGTTAACGGACTATGGTAGCGGACGATCCACGCGAGTGCCTTTGCTGCGGCGCCTCTCCTGGACTCATGCCGACTCTAGACGACTGGAAAACCGTGACCTGGTCAGAACTGATGGTGGGGTTCAGGCGTGGCGCACACCCCACGAAGACGCGGACTCAATTTATCAATAAGGCACTGAGCTGGTGGTGGCTCCACAATAGAGTGGGCGGTGTTTAAATGGATCAGTGACTGGAAGTGCTTGTGTTCGTCTACGTGGAGACCATTTGCTGCCATTCATGGGCTTCATGTCCCGAAACAGCCATGGAATTTTTATGCATGACCATGCGCCGATTCAGCGAGCCACATCTGTTCGTGATTGCTTTGAAGAACGTTCAGGGAAGTTCGATCGAATGATTTGGCCACCCAAATCGCCCAATTGGAATCCCATTGAACATTTGTGGAACATAATTGTCAGGACAGTTCGTGCCAAAATCATGCACTCACAACATTTTCGCAATAATTTACGGCTTTACAGGCACCTCGGCGCACTACTTCCACAGAGGACTTGTAGAGACCATCCCATGTCAAGCCACTGCACTACGCCGGGCAAAAGGAGGTCCGCCACCATATTGCGAAGTATTCCATGACTTTTCTCATCTCATTCTGTTCATATTCTGTCGTTCGCTACGCGAAGACTATTAATCCCACAGCAAAACGAACAGTTAAATTTTCTACCGGGATACGTTTTCACTAGAGTCCGCAGTTTTCAAGTTACTGCAGAAAATCATACAAAGTGAACTTAAAACACCCCCCCCCCCCCCACCCTCTCACACTCATCCCCCAACGGATATGATTTCTAGTGTGTTGTTCATGGCACACCCCACCGCCACTGTACAAGTATTTGAGATTGCGCGAATTATTTCCCATATTCGACTTTTCTGGTCTTCATTAAATGACCTTATTACGTCAGCGGCTTAGTCGAGCACTTACAAATTGTAAAATTGACGTTTATACAAATTTTACGTAACAATTTGTAAATTTTTTGGGAGCATAAAGTAAACAATTACATCGCTGTATTCGTCAAGCTTTCTGACTACGAAACTACTGTGCTTGAGAGGGTTAAGCGTGGATCGAGCTGTCGACATAATTAATTTTAGCGTAACATTTACGAAAGTCGTTTTTATTTCATTACCCACACGAGCACGTTTAAATTATTAATGTTAACAAATAGCCGACTACGCTGATGGCGTAACAGCCCCGTCAATAGAAGCCAAAAATGTTCAACATTGCGAATAGCTCGTCTGGCCGAAATTTTTATATAGTGACAGGAGGGAAGCCGAACAATATACTAGAAATACTGACCAGTGAAGAATGAGTGTAAAGGATGGAGATGCATTTGAACTACACTATTGTTGACTTTTCTTGAATAACTCGAAAATTGTAGCCTCCAACGAAAACATACCCCAGTATAAAAATTAACTACATTAAATTTCATACAAAAAGGTCCTATTCATTTTCTCTGTGGGACTATTAATTTACGTGTAGCGAGGGAAAGAATAGGAAAATTTCGTGAGTTATTTTGGAAGGCAAGAAATAACAGTGTGGATTCCATGAAACGACAGCCGTAAGGGCAGTTGACCCCCTCTGTACACAGAAAGAAATTCTGCAACATAGTACACAAGGTAACCAAGGAAATAGTCAATGAGACGAACATAAATGACATTCTTATTCATAGACAATAATTACATGAAATAATCGTGATTTATCCCCTGGAAATGACAAAAGCGGGACAGGTTTGTTAAAAGAGTATGTGTTAGTGCGTTCCATTCCTTCATTAGCGCGATTGACAACTTACGGATAGTCCTTGGTGCATGTTGGACATGCTGCAGCACGCCTCCCTAGCGCACCTACCACGTCTTAGATGGGATTTAAGCCGGGGGAACTGTCAGGGCAGCTTATTTTGCAAATATCCTCTCGTTCAACATGCACTGTTCGATGCGGTAGCGCATTACCATCCATAGAAATGAAGTCACAGCCGAAGTACTCTGGAGACAATAAGGTTGACCACTGATGTTTGGAAGTTAGTAAGCTAATACAACATTATGTCTCCCCACGCTATTACGCATCCCTACACCATAACATCAGGACCAGAAAAACCATCATGTCATGGACTGTGCGGTTGGTACCTCGGGCATGGGTGTGTGTGTGTGTGTGTTTGTCCTTAGGATAATTTAGGTTAAGTAGTGTGTAAGCTTAGGAACTGATGACCTTAGCAGTTAAGTTCCATAAGATTTCACACATTTGAACATTTGAAAACCATTACGCACCAGAACGCTGGTAGTACACTCATGTGGCGAGTGGTGGTAACATGTAACGCACCCAGGAACACTGTCGGACGTGATGATTTTGGTTGGCCTGTACCGACCTTAAATCTCTGAACACGGTACGCTCACGGGTCAACGTTATTGTGTAACTGTGATTCTCCCAACGTGCTTCTCTTCAGGAGTGAATTCTGTCATGACTTCATTTTCATAGATGACAGCGCGCACGTGGAGGAGCTCGAGAAACGAGAAGATATTCGGTGGGTGGACTCTATTTCCCGTTCCCCCACTCAGAGTCCATCGAGCAAGTGTGGGATAAGTTGAGGAGAATTAGAATTATATTAAAACGTTCAGCTGCTGACGCACGCTGATACATCTCAACGGGGACAGGTGAAAATGTGGCCCCGACCGGAACTCGAAACCGGAATCTCCCGCTTACATGGCAGACGCTTTATCCATCTGAGCCAACGACGGCACAGAGGATAGTGCGATTGCAGGGACTATCTGGCGCACGCCTCCCGCGAGACCCACATTCTCATCTTGTATATCCACACACTACGTTCGTAGTGTCCCACTCCAGCACACTCATTACTCGTGGAAGACATTCTTACCAAGTCCCGTAAAAGTTTGGGGAATATGTGTGCATTTGCACAGAAGAAGAAGGTCATGGCCAATATTGCCAGAACTATATACTTATATGGATATGGTGTCTGTTATTTCGGACATGACCGAAAGAACAGACACCACATCCATAAAAGTATGAAGTTGAGAAGTTCTGCAGCACGTCCACATGTACAAACGACCAGCCAGCAGCTGTCAAACTCACTGGTGGTGAAATGGAACGCCCTACCACGACAGCTCCTTACTAACCTTGTGTTCAGAATGGGAGCACATTGGAAAGCGTGAAATGTTTGCTGTGGTGATCGCATACGCTGTTTACAGCCTTCTCCCAACTTTCTGCAACATCCAGGGGGTAACTCAGGATGTTTCCAGTGTCATTATAGTTTATGAATAACAATGACGCTTATGTTCGCCTCTTTAAGTATTTGTTTCGGTTACCTTAACGTATTACAGTCTAGCAGTTCTTTGTATGTAGGGTTCAAGTTTCATCGCGCTTTGTTACCTGGCACTGGCACGCCATGCAAAAGTCATTTTCTGAACTGGGTTGTTTTGGATATCAGCCTCACGCAAACACAATTAGTTTCTTTTTATATTTACCCAGACATGTTTCGACACCAATGTGTCATCTTCTGTGGGTCAAATTTTTATTTTTTAAAATTACATCCGTAACTGAATTGTATTATTATACATCGATTTTAGACCTCGCTTTCGTCGTGTTTTTATTTTTTTTCTTTGTAGGCAGCATGTCATCTGCAAATTTTTTCGTCCTGTTTCGTGTCGCTGGTTGGTGTCTCAATCATCTGCTATTTACTGCATTGTTTTCACTCAGTTTCTCACAAATTTTCGCTCACTACTTCACCTCACATGCACTTACACAAAATGTGGCGAAATGTGATCTGAGCAGACACTTTTGAAAACACACTCTGTCACACTAAGTGTGTTGTCAGAAGTGTCTGCTCAGATCACATTTCGCCACATTTTGTGTGAGTGCATATGAGGTGAAGTAGTGAGCGAAAAGTTGTGAAAAACTGCGTGAAAACAATGCTCTAAATAGCAGTTAATTGAGACACCAATCAGGGACACGAAACAGGACGAAAAATTTTGCAAATGACATGCTGTAAAAAAAAAAAAAAGACTAAAGCGAGCTCTAAAATCGATGTATAATAATACAATTCAGTTATCTATGTAATTTTAAGAAATAAAAATTTAATCCGCGGAAGATGACACAATGGTTTCAAAACATGTCTGGGTAAATATAAAAATAAACCAATTGTGTTTCCATAAAGCCGATTTCCTAAACAACACAGCTTTTAAGTCGCAAACACGGAAGAACGAAAAGATGAGCTTCAAACCTTTCTAAAATGAGTAAAGTCATTTTCGTCCTTACGTTTTGCGTATGAACGTATTTACAGCCAAATGGAATAGAATGCTGTGTGGCTCTATGTCACTTATAGGAAAGGTGTTACGGCGTGAAGTCAAGCGCCGGCACGCATATTGGGAACGATAGTGACGAGATGGCTGTGAGATCACCCAGCCGCAAGCTGATCGGACCTCCCTCCAGGACGAAAACGCTATAGCAGCGGTCCCTATGTGAAGAGGACAAAGCGCCGCGGCCGACGGGTCACGGTTCAGATAAATATCAGTTTCAAGATCAGCTACTTTGATAGCAGCGTCAACGTTTGGCACTTCGATAGCAGTTCCGGGAAGATTTTTGTCAGTTAGAGATCAGCAGTCACTGCAAAGACTGATTATATTGTATGTCGCCCTTTGCTTGTGACACTTCTGTGCAATTGCCAATGTCAAATATTGCATTTGATTAATTGTAATAAAACTCATTAACAGGAGTTGTTTGATTGTTTGTCTAGCAAACCGAGTATGCAGGCTTCCTAGACACTAGAAAGGGATGGGAACATTTTAGGTTAGTTGCTACTGTAACTGTTAATAACATCAACTGAAAGTACTGGTTTTCTGTTGATATTCACAATTTGCCGTATTTACACAGCGTATTTCCAACGTTTAAACATCAATCATTTGGTGAATTTATATAAATTAATAAGACATGAATGTGTCGAGTATATGACATTGGTAATTTCAGCGTGTTTGCTCCACGTCTACACGCAGCTCATTCTAACCCACGTGCTGCTTCCCTGGGCTGGCAGATCTGGCTCATAGCACCCAGTCACTTCACCGTCTTTCCTCGGATGAAGAAAACATTGTGTGACAGGCATGTCATGAGTGACGACGAGGTGATTTTCTCCTTGGAACGTTTCCTCAACCGTCAAAATGTTGCCATATACGTACAGAATATTTTTCTGATCCTTTGTCAGTGCCAAAAATGTGTTGCATTAAATAGTGAAGATGTAGAGAAAGACTAAATACGATTGTTTGGCTTCATGTTAGCTTGATCTATGACAAGACGATAACTACTGTTAGAGGGAGTAGCAGACGGCAAAACAGAGATTGGAATTTATTCAAAATAAATCGAGAACTTTCGGTGTAAGTGCTAATCTTCAACGCAGATGCTGGCATAGCAGAGGTAGTAGTTGCATGCCATATGATCTACAAGATTACTGCTGCCAGTTACAATTAATTTAATATCTACTACACGATTCAAATGTCTCCATGTCCATTATCACATGAATTTACGTGAATTAATAAGACATATTCATCTTTTGTGCATGACTTTCACAATAATAAGGTTCCGGGGTCAACTGAAGTAAAGTTTTAATTGTCAGCTCGAAATAAATCAAGATGTAACGATGAACCTTGTTAACGCTTTTAGTGCTGCTCCACGTACCCACACTTCAACGTGACACTTTTTCCCACCCACGCAGGATTAGGAGGACACCTTCGATGTGGAATTCTACAGTTTGGATATTAAGGAAACGCTCCAACGTGAAAATCATCTCATCGTCATTATGGACACCCTTTCCTTGCAATGGTTTCTTCAATCGAAGAGAGACGAAGTGGCACTGGTTGTAACCGTAAGAGAACATGTAGAATGGGAGAGGTTCAAAAATGGCTCTGAGCACTATGTGACTTAACTTCTGAGGTCATGAGTCACCTAGAACTTAGAACTAATTAAACCTAACTAACCTAAGGACATCACACACATCCATGCCCGAGGCAGGATACGAACCTGCGACCGTAGCAGTCACGCGGTTTCAGACTGAAGCGCCTTTAACCGCACGGCCACACCGGCCGGCAATGGGAGAGGGGGAAAGTGTCTTTCTCCTGTGTGGAATCACCTGGGCAGTTCTTGTAGACAAGAGTATTACCTTGGATGACTTCCCTAGTCCACAGGTCGTGGTCGTGCGGTAACGTTCTCGCTTCCCGCGCCCGGGTTCCCGGGTTCGATTCTCAGCGGGGTCAGGGATCTTCTCTGCCTTGTGATGACTGGGTGTTGTGTGATGTCCTTAGGTTAGTTAGGTTTCAGTTGATCTAAGTTCTAGGGGACTAATGACCATAGATGTTAAGTCCCATAGTGCTCAGAGCCATTTGAACCATTTTTTTTTTTTTTTAACTTCCCTTGACAGCCTCCCGTAACATCTTCAAGACAGATCGGTAGTATGCTTGTGTAACGATTTGTCCCTTACGAGTGTTACCTGTATACACCATGGCATGACAGTCACAAAAGGGGTCAAAAGGCTCTGAGCACTATGGGACCTAACATCTGAGGTCATCAGTCCCCTAGAACTTGGAGCTACTTAAACCTAACTAACCTAAGGACATCACACAGATCCAAGCCCGAGGCAGGATTCGAACCTGTGACAATCAAAAAACACAGTTGCAGTGCCCTACGACGGTAGTGTCCGCGTCTTCTATGACGGTGTTTGTACGGCTTGTTTTGATTCTCCCTCCCGGAGTCATAGTGCTACACCCAGCACTAGTCCATGATGGTAAGGTGGTTAAAGAAGTCATCTGTGTAGGCCGGACAGAGTGGCAATATTTTCGCTGCTGTCTCATTTCGGCGGGTTTTTTGCTGAGAGCAGTCGTAGAATCAGGAGGTCCGAGACTGTTTCCATTTGGTTGGTTGGTTGGTTGAGATTAAAGGGACCAGACTGCTGTTTCCATTTGGTTTTTAGCGCTATATGCGAGAAACGTTATTAGGACAGCCGGTGGCAACACAGTGCTCTGTAGTAAAGGATTGGCTCGGCTGTCGTAGGTTCGTGTGACGCGTATGTTTAGTGCACTGGTCGTCCACGGTCCTGGGTCCTGGTAATGTGACCAATACAGGAGATGCCATTGCTGCAAGGAATACGATAGACATCCGCCTTACGCATACCAAGATCATCCTTAACGGAGCGTAGAAGGATCTTAATCTTAGATGGAGGTTGGAAAACGCATTTCACATCACATTTCCGGAAAACATCACCTATAGTTTTGGAAATCCACCTTCGGTAATGCAGATAGGCCGAAGTCCTTGGCAGCAATTCGTCATTAACATCACTCTCCCGGTGCACGGTTCGTCGATAGCGCAGCGCACGTCTGGTATGTCTTTCACTATGTCCATTCCGACGGAAAGTGACCGTAAGGTGGTTAACTCAGAATCACGGTCTGAAATGACCTGACCTCGTGAACCAAGGTACGAACTACCCCTTCACGCTGAGCCAGGTGGTGACAGATGTCAGCCTGTAGGTATGGGTAAGTGAGTGTAGGCTTCCTTCAAACAGCATATCCCAATGTGTCGTCAACCTTTTTCTTGACCATCCCTTTATTCGGGTGGATTCAAATTCAGGTGTTCTAAAAATTCGTCCAAAATCGCACTGCCATGAAGCCAAACAACGAAACTATCGTCTAAAAATTTGAATAAAACACGTAGTTTTCAAAGCCACCGCTTCCAACGCACGTTTCCCGAACTCTTCCACAAACAAATTTGCAATAACAGATGACAACGGACTTCCCATCGCAACGTCATCTGTCTGCTCATAGTATTCGTCACTGAATAAAAAGGGGCTACCGATTCGTTAACAACACGAAACCTAGCCTCAATTACCCGTAACGAATGAGACAGAGGACCGCGAATGAAGAGAGTGACCGCATCAAAAGCCGTGTCTTATAACAAAAAATTATTTGAATGTCAGGTTCGTCTTAACTCATTACCTCTAATCGACGTTCTAATGTGATGTTCACACCGACCAATTGCAGGATTCAACAGAGAAGCAAGGTGTTGTGCTACACGATATGTCGGAGCACCAATGTCACTGACTACCCCAGTTTCTCTGCAAACCGAGGTTTTAAATTCACTTGCTCATCGCTTAATTCCTGCAGTTTTGCCTTGAAAATGACGGGTTGGCTACTTGTGGAAATGTCAGCCGTCGTTGAGGACATCACCTGGCGGTTCCTCGCAAGTTATCTGAACAGTGTACAGTCCAGGAGAAACTCAGGCCTACAGTGATGAAAACGGATCCGTGATTGATCTTCAGCTTTTTACACCGTCACCTCGATGAAACAAGTCTTTGTGCATCAGGGTCGCTACTTCCATTCCGATTACCGATTGTTCACAAAGAGATAGCCTACAACCTAATTCTTCGTCTTTCAGGTTTGACTACAACATAACCACTGTCTTGTCTGATGGTATGTTCTTGCCAGAGGTTTATGTCAGCTGATAATACACTGTTCCACCGTTGCTCCCTTTAATACAGACAGAACGAACTGTAACACGATGCTCTAGTTTGGTAACGGGTTGTGCCATTTCATTTTAGCTCCTGAAGCGTCGAACTTCAGGGGTTGGATAAACATACGGAAACACCACGAGTATTGAAGTCTTGAGCATAAAAGCGGATGCTTGAAACTTCTTTATTTAAATGAGTGTGTCTGTACTTAAATTGCAGAATGACTGAGAAGATGAAACTTCTACGTTATTTGATTCTGAAACAGCTGAGTAAACCTGAACGTACTGAGCCCACTTTCTCTTTACTTTTTCTTATCATGTCAACACTGACCCACAATATTCTAGCGCAACGCAATCTGACTGTTCAAAAAAATTACAACCTGATTTCAAATAATTAATTCAAAAGAATGGCCCTTACTAAAAATAAATCTTAACAATAACCTATAAATTTCATTAAGCACTTACAAAAATTTTCACTACGCGAACTACTGCAATACAGCGAGCGTCAATACTGCCAGCTAAATAAAAGATTCAAACTACTAAAACCACTAACTACTTTTAGGCAAGTGGTTAGCAAAGGAAAGATTTTGTTGCAAACAAATTAATATATTTTTCACCTTAATAATGTGACATCCAGTTCAAACACGAATATAAATCGTCATTGACGTCTAGTACAGAGGTAATATGAATAATATTGAATAATGAATAATGAATTGGATACGAATAATATTGAATAATGAATAATATTGAATCTCCAAGTCGAACATGTATAGATCGTTAACCTAAGCTAACACTTCAGACCTCTACCCTCCATCAATGCTGACTTCTCTCATCTAACACCAATCACTGCTGGCTGTTCACCTCCAACTGCCCGACAGTACTTCCATCACTGCTGGCGACTAACTTCCACATGCCCAACACTACTGGCGATTAACTTCCAACAACGAGTCCAGCCAGCCACAGACTCTCTTACAAAGAAAGCGCAGTCAGAGATCCAATGCAAAGCGCTACACAGTGTTGCCAACACAGAAGCAGCCCACTTACACGCTATCCAGGCGTGCAAGTGGCGCTATTATATCTGACCACGAACGGCACCTGTGCAGTGCCCTCAGTAGGTTGCAATTATCAGTTGTGGTCAGAATAGTTTTCTGTGTATTTGTGAGTGAATTATGCCGGAGCTAGGTGAGTCCGAGCGTGAGCAAATTGATGGTGCTCGTATTGTGGATGCTTCCGTAACCAAAGGAGACGAAATGTTTGGTATTTCAAGAGGCACCGCATCGAAAATTTATACTGCATATAGTGAATGTTGGAAGTCATCATCCGCAAAGTCACAACGCGGACGAAAGTGTGTATTAAGCCATCGTAACGCACGGTCACTGAAGCGGTTTGAGACGGAAAATAAGCGGACAACAGCTGTAAAAGTAACTGCAGAAATGAGTGTTGTACTCGCGAACCCTGTCAGCACCAAAACAACACGAACTGAACTCCATAACCATGGAATCGCAGGCCTATTGAAACTCCAAACGACTGGGCTCCTGTTCATGGAGCTCACACCGTCCAAGTGGTTTGGTGAGCACGAGGATGAACTGTCTCGTCACCACCTGAGTCGCCATAGCACAATATTCTTGAGCCTCTGTGGCCTACACTGTGTGGTCGCTATTCAGCTCCATCATCGTTACCTGAGCTTGTCACCATTTTACAGGAAGAATGGTATGACACTCGATCGAAAACCGTACAGCACCTGCATCTGTGTATTCCGAGACGACTGGAAGCTGTTTCGAATGCCAACGCGTTTCGTACATCGTATGAGGCAAGGTAATGTGTCCTGTTTTTGGTGTTCACATCTTCTTGTGCACCCACTGTACATTAATGTTGCGCAGGGATTGCAAGACTACAATTTCTTACATACAAACAAAAATTAACTAAGCAGTTTTACCTTTTGTAATTAAAATTTTGTGACTATCTCTCGTACAGGATGAACATCAACTCTACCAGCCGCAAGACAATTTCTGACTAGTTACACATAAGGGAGCGGTGGTCTCTGGCAATTGGTTGAAGAGTAACAACGGTTATTATCATTATTTCAGAGCAAATATTTTCACGCTAGCGCAAAAGCGTTTAGCACGCAATCACAATGAAGTACCCTATGTGTTCAAAAGCCACTGGACATTGCCATAAACATACTTTTTTCATATTAGGTGCATTGTGCTGCCACCTGCTGCCAGATACTCAATATCAGCGGCCCCAGTAGTCATTAGACATCGTGAGGGAGCAGAATGGGGGTCTCCGCGGAACTCACGGACTTCGAATGTGGTCAGCTGATTGAGTATCACATGTGTCATGCGTCTGTACACGAGATTTCCACACTCCTAAATATCCCTAGGTCCACTGTTTCCGATGTGACAGTGAAGTGGAAACGTAAAGGGACACTTACAGCACGAAAGCGTACAGGCCAACCTCGTCTGTTGACCGACAGAGACCGCCGACAGTTGAAGACGGTCGTAATGTGTAATAGGCAGATATCTGTCCAGATCATCACACAGGAATTCCAAAGTACATCAGGATCCGCTGCAAGTACTATGAGAGTTACGCGGGACGTACGAAAACTTATATTTCATGGTCGCGCCACTGCTCGTCATCCACACATCACGCCGATAAATGCCAAACGACACCTCCCTTGGTGTAAGGAGCGTAAACATTGGACGATTGAACAGTGGAAAAGCGTTGTATGGAGTGACGAATACGGTACACGATGTGGAGATCCGATGGCAGGGTATGGGTGTAGCGAGTGATGGGTGAACGTCCTCTGCCAGCGTGTGTAGTGTCAACAGTAAAATTCGGAGGCGGTGGTGTTATGATGTGTTAGTTTTTTTCACGGAAAGGGCTTGCACCACTTGTTGCTTTGCGTGGCACTATCACAGCACAGGCCTACACATACTTTAAGCACCTTCTTGCTTCCCATATGTGAAGAGCAAGTCGGGGATGGCGATTGCACCTTTCAACACTATCGAGCACCTGTTTATAATGCATAGCCTGTGGCAGAGTGGTTACACAACACTAACATAACTATAATGGACTGGCCTGCACAGAGTCCTGACTTGAATCGTATACTTCCACTATCCCAGGAATACGTTCCATCAGATGCTGGAAAGTTTCTTGTGGAATGGCAACCCATTCTTCACGGAGTGCTGCACTGAGGAGAGGTATCGATGGCGGTCGGTGAGGCTTGACACAAAGTCGGTGTTGCAAAACATCCAAAAGCTGCATATAGTATCTTTGGGATGTTTTGTAACGCCGACTTTGTGACAGGCCTCACCGACCGACATCGATACGTCTCCTCAGTGCAGCACTCCGTGAAGAATGGGTTGCCATTCCCCAAGAAAGTTTCCAGCACCTGATAGAACGTGTGCCTGCGAGAGTGGAAGCTGTCATCAATGCTAAGGGTGGGTCAACATCATGCTGAATTCCAACATTACCGATGGAGGGTGCCACGAACTTCTAAGTCATTTTCAGTCAGGTGTCCGGACACTTTTGATCACACAGTGAATAACAGAAAATAGAGAGTAATGCAGAAGCCCTCGTACAAAACAAACAACTCTGTGATTTAATATCACAGCGGGAACAGTTGAGCATAGCGTCATTGAGGCACTTTTTCGTTACATTTAACGAACACCAAACATGAGGTGCATATCGGCCAATTCTCCATTAGTAAACCGTCCCATAGCTTTAGCGTCCAATTAGCACTTATATGAATGAGTGGTCTCTGCTCTTTCTATCTTCGCTGCGGATGCACAAACACGTCCGATTTCCTGTGGGAATCTCAGAGGAGCAAACATGGAGTCAATGGACAGGGACTGGCGATAGGTGGCGCTTGGTGGTAAAGTGCATCGGCTGGGAGGCGTGCCGGGGTAGTCCGCACAGTTGCGATAACGCTGCGTCTCGGATGGCACAGCGGTTAACGCACCTGCCTAGTAAGCAGGAGATCCCGTGTTCGAGACCCGGTGCGGTACACGTTTTCACTCGTCGCCGCTTATTGGGCATAATGTCCCGCTGCAGCTGACAGCAGTGATCCCCTTCGATTTACAGTTAACAGTATCGGCGCAATATACACTGTCGGCAAAATAAATTCGAAAAAGAGCTTAATAGTACTGAATGCGAAGAGTGAAGAGGGTGTTATATTTATCGTCAAAAGGTACCGCTAGTGATTGTAACAAGTTACTTGTCAAATAGGACACACAGTGCATATCGCCGGTATTTGCGCTGTTGTAGAGACGAATATGGGAGCACGAAATGGAACGAACTTGTTAACGAGCAATACGAGAGCAAGAGTATTTTACAATAAAATACTCAGAAGATATTGGTGAAAAACATTCGAAATTTTGTTGGTTGATTTCGAATTCACTATCACCCCGATCACTCTTCTTTGCAATTTCTGTGGCATCCAGGTGGTCTGGATACCAGTTTTGGTAACAATGACAAATTTTCATTGCGAAGAGATTTTTTTTGTATGTGTGTTTCGTGAGAGGTCTTTCGAAAAGATACCACTGTGGTAATCGTTAACGGCTTTATGCACTGAGTTTCTGAGAGTCAGGCGCGCTTTGCCTAGTATCTTTCTATGTGTAGCACTGTGCTTTGTTTCACACCTATTTCGCTGTACTCGTTGTTTCTTTAGTATTGGTCTTACATAATGAACCATTGTACTCTGTATGTATCTGTACGAAGTTTAGCCAACTGTTGTTCTAAACTTGAGGTACTGTTCCACTAAATGGTTGTCAGCTTAGATTTACTCAGTTTGATAAGATAGGACAGTCTATTTGTTTACTTCAGAAAACATGCACGCTTTTCCAGTTGTTTCAATTATACTTTGTAGTAGTTTGTACGTTATTAATCATTCTTGCTACTATTCCCTCAGATATCTTGATAACTATTACAACGTGGACATGCTCAAAGAGGTGACATCTGTTTAATGTCATTAGACGTCTTGAGAGCTCATCCGAATTATTCGTTCTCTTTCTTCAGACAAAACATTTAGTGAAGTTTTGCAGACTGTCTTGACACGCAAACCGCTTGCATAACGTTAACTATCTCAACCGATAGTTGGATGACTAAAGACTCCTCCAGCAATAATAGTATGACTGGGAAAAATTTTTGTGGTAAAGTCTTACGGGACCAAACTGCTTAGATCATCGGTCCCTAAGCCTACGCACTACTTAATCTAACTTAAACTAATTTACGCTATGGACGACACACACATCCATGCAGTATGACTAGGGAACAAACAAACTAATGAATAGAGGTACACTTTAAATTTTTAGATTATGTGTCTGGTGGTCGATAGTAGGACCCAACTGTACCTTCATGACACCTCCCCCCCCCCCCCCCCCCTCTCCGCCCTTGGTACAGAGCACGTAGACGGTGCGTCGTCTAATTTAAAAGCATCTAATTCATCTTCCTATCCAGTGCAGTTCATCTCGTCAGCGGTATTTGACACTGCTAACAAGGGAACCTCCCCATCGCACCCCCCTCAGATTTAGTTATAAGTTGGCACAGTGGATAGGCCTTGAAAAACTGAACACAGATCAATCGAAAAAACCGGAAGAAGTTGTGTGGAACCATGAAAAAACTTAGTAAAATATACAAACTGAGTAGTCCATGCGAAGATAGGCAACATCAAGAACAATCCGTGTCACGGAGAGCCGTGGTCTGGTGGTTAGCGAGAGCAACTACCAAACGAGAGGTCCTTGGTTCAAGTCTTTCTCACGTGAAAATTTTAAATTTTTAATTTCAGTTTATGTGACAAACTCTTATGTTTTCATCACTTTTTTTGAAGTGATTATCACATCCACAAGAAAACCTAAATCAGACAAGGTAGAAGAATCTTTTTACCCATTCGCTAAGTGTACAAGTTAGGTGGGTCGACAACATATTCCTGTCATGAGACGCACATGCCGTCACCAATGTCGTATAGAATATATCAGATGTTTTGCTGTGGAGGAATCAGTTGAACTATGACCTTGCGATCAAATGTTTTCCGTTCCCATTGAAAAGGCACGTCCTTTCGTCTACTAATCGCACGGTTTTGCGGTGCGGTCGCAAAACACAGAAACTAAACTTCTTACAGTGAACAGAGACGTCAATGAACGAACAGACAGATCATAACTTTGCGAAAATAAAGAAAGTAAAATTTTCAGACGAGGCACGACTAGAACCGAGGACCTGTCATACCGCAGCTACTCACGCTAACCACGGGACAACGGCGCTCCTTCTGCTACAAACTCCTTGATGTTACATATGTCGCTCATGGACTACTCAGTTTGTATATTTTACTAATTTTTTTCATAGTTCCACACAACGTATTCCTGTTTTCTCGATTGATCTGTGTCCAGTATTTCAAGGCCTATCCACTGTGCCAACTTATAACTAAATCCGAGGGGGGTGCAATGGGGAGGTTCCCTTGTAAGTATAAATATCATTATGAGGTGAATTTCGTATTATTAATAATTATTAACTTGAATATTATTAATACAGGGTTTTTCAAAATGAATATACGCGTTTTACGGCTTTATAGCATTTATTACGCTCAACTCACAATTGTAAATAATAGACAAAATGAAAGAGCAACTCAAACCGTTTTATCTGTATACCTGTGCACAAAGGGAAGAGTATGAAACGACCAAGAGTGACTGAAGAACGTGTTGAACGAGTGAGAGTCTTTCACACGTAGCCCCAAGAAATCATTTCGGAAGTCTCGTCGTGAATTACCAGCTTCAGTGGAGACTTTCTTATCTTTGTGTGTCATAACCAGGTAAAATAAATGCATAAATAAATAAATAAGTAAATAAACATGGCCTGTGTCTCAGGTGGAAGAAATTGAACAACACAACATTATTTGAGGGCAAAATGGTGCGCCACCTCACTGGCATAACTCAGTATGCGACTGGTTAAACGACTTGTAGCCGATTGCTGGATTGGCCGCAAGGGGCCGGATGACAGAGCATTTTATGCATAACCTCCACGTACACATACGATCTGACGCGATTACGTGTATGTGCCTCAGATACCAGTCGATATATCCGACTTAAGAAACACTGTTATTGCAGCAGTTACTCCTGACACATTGGTCAAGGTTTCGGAGCAACTCGTCTATCGACTCGCTGTGTGATCGGTGTTCACACTAAATAATTGTAAGGAAAACTGTGTTTCTCTTTCTCTTTCATTTGGGGTATTATTTATAATCGTAAGGTGAATGTAATATGTGCTACAAAGCCTTAAAACTCGTATATTTTCAATTTGAAACACCCACTATACACTCCTGGAAATTGAAATAAGAACACTGCGAATTCATTGACCCAGGAAGAGGAAACTTTATTGACACATTCCTGGGGTCAGATACATCACATGATCACACTGACAGAACCACAGGCACATAGACACAGGCAACAGAGCATGCACAATGTCGGCACTAGTACAATGTATATCCACCTTTCGCAGCAATGCAGGCTGCTATTCTCCCATGGAGACGATCGTAGAGATGCTGGATGTAGTCCTGTGGAACGGCTTGCCATGCCAATTCCACCTGACGCCTCAGTTGGACCAGCGTTCGTGCTGGACGTGCAGACCGCGTGAGACGACGCTTCATCCAGTCCCAAACATGCTCAATGGGGGACAGATCCGGAGATCTTGCTGGCCAGGGTAGTTGACTTACACCTTCTAGAGCACGTTGGGCGGCACGGGATACATGCGGACGTGCATTGTCCTGTTGGAACAGCAAGTTCCCTTGCCGGTCTAGGAATGGTAGAACGATGGGTTCGATGACGGTTTGGATGTACCGTGCACTATTCAGTGTCCCCTCGACGATCACCAGTGGTGTACGGCCAGTGTAGGAGATCGCTCCCCACACCATGATGCCGGGTGTTGGCCCTGTGTGCCTCGGTCGTATGCAGTCCTGATTGTGGCGCTCACCTGCACGGCGCCAAACACGCATACGACCATCATTGGCACCAAGGCAGAAGCGACTCTCATCGCTGAAGACGACACGTCTCCATTCGTCCCTCCATTCACGCCTGTCGCGACACCACTGGAGGCGGGCTGCACGATGTTGGGGCGTGAGCGGAAGACGGCCTAACGGTGTGCGGGACCGTAGCCCAGCTTCATGGAGACGGTTGCGAATGGTCCTCGCCGATACCCCAGGAGCAACAGTGTCCCTAATTTGCTGGGAAGTGGCGGTGCGGTCCCCTACGGCACTGCGTAGGATCCTACGGTCTTGGCGTGCATCCGTGCGTCGCTGCGGTCCGGTCGCAGGTCGACGGGCACGTGCACCTTCCGCCGACCACTGGCGACAACATCGATGTACTGTGGAGACCTCACGCCCCACGTGTTGAGCAATTCGGCGGTACGTCCACCCGGCCTCCCGCATGCCCACTACACGCCCTCGCTCAAAGTCCGTCAACTGCACATACGGTTCACGTCTACGCTATCGCGGCATGCTACCAGTGTTAAAGACTGCGATGGAGCTCCGTATGCCACGGCAAACTGACTGACACTGACGGCGGCGGTGCACAAATGCTGCGCAGCTAGCGCCATTCGACGGCCAACACCGCGGTTCCTGGTGTGTCCGCTGTGCCGTGCGTGTGATCATTGCTTGTACAGCCCTCTCGCAGTGTCCGGAGCAAAATTGGTGGGTCTGACACACCCGTGTCAATGTGTTCTTTTTTCCATTTCCAGGAGTGTATTAATATTGTATACTCTCTCGTGTATATATAAAATACTCCGTTTTGCTTTCGCAGCACTGTTGTTATTCCTTAGCCGAACAGTAGATACTCCTTCTTGCTTTCGCAGCACTGTTGTTTTTCCTTAGCTTAACTGTAGATCTTCAACTCGTGCTTGTTTTATTTTTCGAGTCACTGTTTACATCAAGACTAAGCAGTGTGACATGAGACACCACTATTTCGTCAGTATCACTGTGGCTTCACGCTCTGTTCAGTGTTACAAATCAACTGATGCTTCTCCTTCGGAAGACTATTCGTATCAAAATTTGACCCAAAGTGTTGTAACTTGTGTGATCGTAAACTGAGCTTACAGCCCAATCGTAAAGGAACACCCATCCTCTGTCTAAATACCTAGTTGTTCGTCACGTACAACTTTCCTCTTTATTGTTCCTCTTCTTTTTACAACGCTTTCGGCGATAGTAGTTGGCCACTATTTTTCTTATTGCAATAATATACTTTCCATATTTGTTGTAATTTTTTTACAGGCGGCATGCACAGTGGCGAATTACCTATTCTTCATTTCTAGGTTATCAGTGGTTAGTCCCTCTTCACCTGATATCGCGTGTTATCTAAAAGTAAAACCATACGCACCTCTTCTGCTTATCTCATGTTCCTTGATAGCCACTGTCTGTATGACCTAGTAATTACCCCTGGGATCTTATCAGAATCTATTGTTGGTTTTCCTCAAACACACCGGGGGCTTCACACTAATGCATGTAGCCAGTGGGACCCACTTCTGACTCCCTTAATAGTGTTACTTTTCCATTTCTACATTACTGTAATAGTCTGCAGTCTTATATCTGTGGTCACCCACTTAAGATGTGCACACAGGATATTAAGAAAAAAGCTTTTCTCGTATTTTATTCAAATATACCTAGCGAGCATGACAAATCATTGCATCATTTTGAACTGATGTTGCATTTGACTTTCCTCTTTCAGTTTCTTATGACTTTCTTGCAGTGATTTCAGTAAACATTTTTCTGCAGTACCTCATTACAATATATTTCTAATGACCGGAACTATAGTTACTTATAATGGACTCTAAGCCTATTATAGTAGATACTTCATTATGAAAGATGTTTCAGGTTTAGGGATACATGTACCTGTTAGGTTTAGAAAGTACTGAACACCCCAATAAATTACAATAGGCAACTTCGGTTCATTTTTTATTATTTTGAAACGTAAATTTGCCTTTTTTATGTATATGTCTCTAACTGGCATGTTCTCCGAAGAATATTGTTTGTCTTCTGTATTAAAATGTAGTAAACACATATTGCATTTAAGCTTGATTGTTTTATGTTTTGTACTCTGCATAGGTAGCCGTCTTACCGATTTTAACGATAGAGAGAAATTTATGTTATTAAAATATGAGGAATTTTTATGCCTAACTTTAGTTTCTTTTGAGACTTATAATGCATACACAATGTATTTATGACCGAAGGGATGTATATCCACTGATATCGCAATTATTTGTTTGACTTTAAAAATACATTACTTACGGTTTGGTATGCTAAGTGTTCCTATTTTTCGTCAACATTAAAGCAAACGTTTTTATACTCGGATTTCAAAGCTTTCTGAGGATCCGTAGGCCACTCACATCATACAGATGCAACAGTACAAATGCACCGCGCTCTAACTCTCCAGTAGTTTCATATCAGAGAGAATTCTGTGGGTTAGACCGCCGGACTTGACAGGTCGGCAGCCAGGCATCTATCTGCAGAGGTCACAGACAATCAGAAGGATGGCGCTATTGAGTAGTTGAAGCGTAGAGAGAGAATGTCACCTGATGGCCAGCGGAAGACTCCAGTCCTGCTGATCAGCTGATCACAAAGCAGTAGCAATTTAGTTCAGAGACGTGGGCTTCGGAGAAAAACTTCTAACAAATACGTTGCCTATTAGTCAGTTTTGCGTGTGTCTGGTAAAATTTAGTGTTAAAATGATTGGTAATTCACTATTAATGCAAGAAGAATAAATTACTTGCTCTGAATGACTGTTACATGTTACGATGTGCCAGCTGAGGAAGACTCACTTTTCGCTGTTACACACGTTCGTAGCTGATCTGAAAGGACAGAATTGGAAGAAGTACGGGTATACTGTATTCTGTGTGAGAACTGCTAACAGCAGTGACGAGTATTATTGTTCTCTTAGCCAGAGCTATGTAACATATTCGAAGCGTAATTACGTGTTCGTATGGTCTGAGAGTGGTTTTCATTTGTACCAGTGCGCAGTATTAAGTACATGTCTGTTTATGAAGTAGCGATAAGCTTACGGAGTTTTAACATTTTTATGCGTATAGGCCATCTGAGGACCACGTTCTAGTTTCGGTTATTCATTCGATGTACTTTTCTTTTCTTCCAGTACGCTTCCATCTATTCGCTATGTTTCTTCTTTCTGTCTTCATACCATTTTGAACCAGTCTGGTTAGCTACCCTGCCTTGGAATCCTTCCCTTTTCAATACTTTTTCCCGAAAGGCTTCTCTGTTGGTTATATGTTTTGTTTTTATATTCTTTACTTTTCAAATCTTATTTTACTTCGTTGGCCTGGATTGATCTGAACTTCTTACCCACAAATATTTGAAAATCTTCTTAGTTAATCTACTGTCTTGCATTCGAAATAAATGTCCAAAAAACATGAGTCTTCTTTTTCTCATTACATTTGAAATATTTTCTATATATTGATGTATTTCATCATTACTTCGTAATTTCCAACCTCCTGCTGTGTTTAGGGATCCTATTATTACCCTCATAATTCGCCTTTCCAGTACTTCTAATTCATATAAATTATAGTTTAATGCCAGACATTCGTTTGCACGTAGGCATTCTGGCTTCACTACTTTGTTGTTATACCATATTTTTACATTTTTGGATAGGCACTTTTTACTGTCGGGGTCTTTGATGATACCATATCCCTCCCCTTCTTATTTAACCTTTATTGCAGAGTTTTCCAAAGCATTTTCTTAGATTATATGTCGATTATAGATATCTGAACTTTTTACCCTCTCCATTTGTCCAACATCTGCTTTCAAGAATCTTGGAGAATCCTTAACGTTTGTTACAAATTTCGTTTTTTGTGCAGTAATTCTTAAGCCAGTTCTGCTATTTTATTTGTGTTGTAGCAGATGCCACATCTTCGGAAAGTATATCAAAATCATTTGCAAATGCAAGACGGGTGATTTGGATATTTTTGCTTACTCTTACTAACCTCATAGGCGAGATATTAAGTGAAATAAGTTTTTCGTTCAAAAATCTCACATTTTTCTCTAACACACTATAAAAAGAGTTGATGATAGGCTGCCACCTTGTCGTACACCTGTTTTGATTTTGACAGGCTGTGAAATTTCTTCCATGAATTTTAGTTAACAGACTCTATCTGTAAGTGGTTTACGGATTAGGTTTGCCAGTTTAGACCCCGCTAATACCGGTCTCAAGCCCGGGGCCCCAACTAACAAGTGACGGGGAGGGAGGAGGGGGAGGAGTGACAACATCGTTAAAAAGCCTGACTCTATCTGGCTCCGGATGGTACTATCCTGTGAGTACCCCTGCCCGGGGCTACAGATGAAACCCGTCCTACGGTCTCGAAGGTGGAAGAGGAAGTCTGGCTTAATTCCGAACGGTGGAGTAAACGGAAGAGCCTAGTGGAGTGAAACACGAAAAAGGAGTTAAATTTCAGACTAACTTATCTTGAAATTCAATCCCTTACTTTTTATGAAATACAGTTTCAATTGCAGTTTTAATTTATTATATATCTGACTTGAGTTCCTTAACTCTATAGGGACCCCTAGTATCTGTTGGATAATTACTTCCTCCGTGCTCTTAGTTCGCCATCCTCGCTGTGTGGACATCCAATTACACATGGGCCAAAGAATGATAGTGTTAAGAACCCAACCGTTCTCCATAGCTACCACTTGCCATGCTCATTATGAATTAACAGTACGATAGCTGCAAATGGTGATTCTGCAGCTGGATTTACAGTGAATACCAAAGCAGTTAAACAAGAGGATTACAGACGGCGACACATTAACAACAATTGCGGTGGGAATGGAATAAATTAATTTTAATCGAACGTTGGCAAGTTAAATTTCGCAGCCGGAATCCAAAACAGGTAATGTGAAATTCTCGTTTGGTGAAAACGGGCGCTACAAGCGATGAATTGAAAACCATCTGCTTTACTGTGAATTAGCAAAAATTCTAATTAGCACTTGTTTTACACACCCTGAAAAATATATTTTGCGGGAGATTAAGTGAACTTATATGTAGGTGCATGATGTTTCCTCCGATTCTATTTTAGGATTAATAAAGTGATTCTCAATGATAGTGCGTCGCTTCTACGTGTTATCTGCATTCTTGAAACTACTGAAAGAAAAGTATAATCATTTGTATTATACCTTAACGGTGTTTTTTTTATTGAAATGCTATGTTTCTCATGTTACGTTATCAAAATTAATAACTGAGACATCATTTTAAATATTTCGTTCACCACTAATGAGCAAAAGTATGCACACAGCTTAAAGGTGTTATTCTCGATAAAAAAATTTATTTTGATAATACTGTTATAGAAACAACGTGTTACAGTGTTTGGATTCTTTATGCAAGCGTAGTCTATAACGCGATTTCGGTCATACACGTTGATGTAAAAGCTGTAGAAGGTGCCGTCTATTGACAATTTAATTTTACTTTTATGTTTCGGGTTGGTTACATTCTTCATTTAATCGTTAAGTACTACAAGAATTACTGAATTACGTCAGAGATAATCGTCACGACGGAGTGCCTCCTACCAGAGGGCGTTTCACGTCATTCGAACATATCAGAGACCGTAGAAGAAATGCCACACACAGTTACGAACAAAGATAACTTCGTCAATCTTCAGGTTTTCGCTTCCGAGCGGGGTAGCCGCGACTTGCCACGGTTCGCGCGGCTTCCCCCGTCGGAGGTTCGAGTCCTCCCTCGGGCATGGGTGTGTGTGTTGTCCTTAGCGTAAGTTAGTTTAAGTTACATTAAGTAGTGTGTAAGCCTAGGTACCGATGACCTCAGCAGTATGATCTCATAGGAACTTACCACAAATTTTCAATTTCCATGTTTTGGCTGGGCAGTGACTGGTCCATTAAATTTCGGGTGTACAGTCGTCTAAATTCCACTTTGTGTACTAATCTCCCTCTCCCCCCCCTCCCCCCTCCTTCCTAATTGTCCACATTATTCTTTCATGAAATTTGAGAAGAGGAAAGGTTACAAAAGACTTTCTAGTTTACTTGGCTTCTCATGTAGAGTTGGCTCCAGTTCTTCGTGTCTAGGGATCTCATTCTTCCAGCTGAAAATCTCATATATTAGGTCCTCACGGTTTGACAGGTCTAACTAAATTTGAAGACTGTTGTCCCAGAATTTTTGTTTTTGCATAGATATATTTCCTCACATATTAGTATGTCATTCGGTCTTTTGATTTTTCACATTACAAAGCTGAAATTACATTGTTCGCACAAATACAAAAACACATCCGATTATATCAGAGGCATCCTTATGACTCTTGCACTCTGCGGTAATATCCATATTCCAAAAGGTTTACAGTTTTTCTTAACAAATCAGTTTCTACTAGTTTCTGCTTCATTATTACTTTCGATTATTATTTCATAAATGAATCCAGAAATAAACATTGTAACCAAAACAGTACTGCGTAATTAATAATACGAATTTTAAGTGTGCCAATAATTCGTAATTTCAAATGTTTCTAAAGAAATAATTTTAACAGTACATTCAGAACTAGTACTTATCGATTATAACATCGAGAGTAAAACATTTTATAAAGTAATTCATTTTCATAAATCTTAGCTTGAAATATAACATATTGTGTATAAAATCATATAAAAGTTTTCAGAAAAGCACTTGAGATAATATTGTCTTGTCCAAAACTGAAAAATAATACTGGTATCGACAACTACTGTTGAGGAAAAATATTTCTAGAGGAGGATATCCCGTGACAGTTATATTCCGGCTACATACAGCGCAGTCAGGTTCAGGGTTTCAGGGAAAACTGAAAGAAGGACGCTCCAACTATTCTTTTTTCTTTGTGTGTGTGGGTGAGTGTGTGTGTGTGTGTGTGTGTGTGTGTGTGCGTGTGTGTGCGTGCGTGCGTGCGTGTGAGTGGATGGTTGTGACGAAGTGCCACAAACTTAGTGGCTGGAGTTCCTTTGTGGATGATTGAAGCGTAACTCTCTCGTCATTGCAAACTTGATAAGGGCTTCGTGTCCTCTGGCCCTTGAAGCGTGTAGGTGAAAGGTGAGGTGGGTAGTTACCGTGGGACTTCGATAACCGCCCGAAGCACTATGACCCGATGTCAACGCTCAGGAGCTACTGATCCAAAGTACTACAGGTGTCATGACATCTACATCTACATCTACATATATACTCCGCAATCCACCATACGGTGCGTGGCGGAGGGTACCTAGTACCACAACTAGCATCTTCTCTCCCTGTTCCACTACCCAAACAGAACGACGGAAAAATGACAGCCTATATGCCTCTGTACGAGCCCTAATCTCTCTTATCTTATCTTCGTGGTCTTTCCACGAAATTTAAGTTGGCGGCAGTAAAACTGTACTGCAGTAAGCCTCAAATGCTGATTCTCTAAATTTCCTCAGTAGCGATTCACGAAAAGAAAGCCTCCTTTCCTCTAGAGACTCCCACCCGAGTTCCTGAAGCATTTCCGTAACACTCCCGTAATGATCAAACCTACCAGTAAAAAATGTAGCAGCCCGCCTCTGAATTGCTTCTATGTCCTCCCTCAATCTGACCTGATAGGGAACCCAAACGATCGAGCAGTACTCAAGAATAGGTTGTATTAGTGTTTTATAAGCGGTCTCCTCTACAGATGAACCACATCTTCCCAAAATTCTACCAATGAACCCAAGACGACTATCCGCCTTTCCCACAACTGCCATTAAATGCTTGTCCCACTTCTTATCGCTCTGCAATGTTACGGCCAAATATTTAATCGACGTGACTGTGTCAAGCGCTACACAACTAATGGAGTATTCAAACATTACCGGATTCTGTTACCTATTCATCTGCATTAATTTACATTTATCTATATTTAGAGTTAGCTGCCATTCTTGACACCAATCACAAATTGCGTCCAAGTCATCTTGTATCCTCCTACAGTCACTCAACGACGACACCTTCCCGTACACCACAGCATCATCGGCAAACAGCCGCACATTGCTATTCACCCTATCCAAAAGATCATTTACGTAGATAGAAAACAACAGCGGACCTACCACACTTCCCTGGGGCGCCCCAGATGATACCCTCACCTCCGATGAACACTCACCATCGAAGACAACGTACTGGGTTCTATTACTTAAGAAGTCTTCGAGCCACTCACATATTTGGGAGCCAATCCCATATGCTCGTACCGTAGTTAGGAGTCTGGAGTGGGGCACCGAATCAAACGCTTTCCGGAAGTCAAGGAATATGGCATCCGTCTGATACCCTTCATCTGTGGTTCGCAACATAGCATGTCAAAAAAGGGCGAGTTGCGTTTCGCAGGAGCGATGCTTTCTAAAGCCGTGCTGATGCATGGACAGCAACTTCTCTGTCTCAAGGAAATTCATTATATTCGAACTGAGAATATGTTCAAGAATCCTGCAACAAACCGATGTTAAGGATATTGGTCTGTAATTTTGAGGATCCGTCCTTCTACCCTTCTTATATACAGGCGTGACCTGCCCTTTTCTCCAGTCGCTGGGAACTTTGCGTTGGGCAAGAGATTCACGATGAATGCAAGCTAAGTAAGGAGCCAATGCAGTAGAGAACTCTGTGTAAAACCGAATGGAAACCCATCAGGACCTGGCGATTTATTTATTTTCGACACATTCAGATGCTTCACAACCCCAGGGATGTCTATCACTATGTCCTCCATACGGGAATATGTACGAGGCTCAAACGGCGGTATGTTTGTACGATCCTCCTGCGTGAAGGATTTCTCAAATGCTAAATATAAAATTTCAAATTTCGTTTTGCTGTCTTCCGTTGCCAGGCCAGACTGATCAGTGAGTGACTGGATAGATGCCTTCGACGCACTTACCGATTTTACGTAAGACCAGAATTTCCTTGGGTTTTCGGAAAGATCTTTGCTGAGGTATGACGGTGGTAGTGGTTGAATGCTTCGCGCATCGCTTTTTTAAAAGCAGCACGAATCTCTACTAACTTTGGCCTGTTCTAATTCTCCTGATCTTACTTGTACCGCGAGTGCAACTGCCTTTGCTTCCTGAGAATTCTCCGAATTGTGCTGTTAAACCACGGTGGGTCTTTTCCGTCCGTAACCCACTTTTTCGGCACTTACTTTTCCAATAAGTGATTTACAATGTGTTTAAAATTTGCCCATAATTCTTCCACGTCCATCGTACCGAAAGTAAATGAAGTCGATTCATGTACTAAGTGGGATGCTAACAACTGCTTATCTGCTCTTCCTAGTAAGAATACTCTCCTAGCTTTCGTGACCGACTTTTTAACTTTCGTAACCTTAGTCGTAATGACAACATCATGATCACTAATCCCTGTCTCAACAGTGACACCGTCGATGAGGTCTGGTCTGTTCGTGGCTACCAGATCTAAAATATTTCCATTACGCGTTGGCTGTCGATTTAGCTGCTCAAGACAGTTTTCGGATAACGTGTTCAAAAGTAATTCACACGACAGCTTGTCTGTACCACCTGTAATGAATCCATAGACATCCCAGTCTATACTAGGTAGGTTGAAGTCGCCTCCGACTAATATAGCATGATCCAGGTACTTCTGCGATACAGAATGTAGACTGCCTTTGAATGATTCTAGAACTGTCACGGTGGAACCTGGTGGCCGGTAATAACACCCCACAATTAACTTTATTTCCGCTAGCCCTGTTAAACGTGGCCAGATGGCTTCACATTCACACTCTACTTCGACCTCAGTAGACACAATATTTTTGTCAACTGCAATGAAGACACCACGTCCTACGGTGTCTAATCTGTTTTTCTGATACACGTTCCAACCCTTACTAATATTTCAAAACTTCCTATCTCAGGGTTCAGCCAGGTCTCAGTCCCGAGAATAATTTTCGCGCCACACGCTTCCTGGAGGGCAGTAAATTCAGGAACTTTATTCCGAACACTCTGAAAATTTACTGCTAATATCTTGATAGCTGAAGTGTCTTTACACTGAGCGCGTCCTGATTTCCCTGCCTGCACTTCGACTGGTGAGTGTTCATCAGGATACCTCACACTACTGCCTAGCCTAAAAAAACCCCATGTGCACGCCACAATTATTCTGCTACCCGAGTAGCCGCTTCCTTTGTGTAGTGCACCCCTGACCTATCTAGGGGGTGTCCTACAATTCACCACCCAATAGCGCAAGTCTAGAAATCTGCAGCCAAGACCGTCAGAGAGTCGACGAAGCCTCTGGTTGAGACCCTTCACTTGGCTCCAAACCAAAGGACCCCGATCCACTCTGGGAACGATGCTGCAAATAGAGAGCTCTGCTTGCACCTCGCGTGCGAGGCCAGCGGTCTTCACCAAATCCGCCAGCCGCCTGTACGAACTGAGGATCGCCTCAGAACCCAAGCGACAGGCAACTACTTGCAGACGACTGCACCCCGTACGGTCGATAGGCGCAGGCAAGGCCACCTCCACATCTTGGATGAGGCCCCCAGGCAGACAAATCGAGTGCACTTTGGATTTCTTTCCAGTCCCGTACGCTATTTCCGTAAGGGGCTCCATCACCCGCCTAACATTGGAGCTCCCAATAACCAGCAACCCTTTGCTCCTGTGTGCGTGCTCGGGCGCTGCTGATGGAGCGGCAACCTGCCCACTGACAGGATGAACGGACGAGGCCAGCCGGCCAGCCTCCACATTGGCCCTCCGCCTCGAGCGACGCGAACGCGTTGCAGTCCGCCACTCACCCTGAGGTGAGGGCGGCCCCAACGCGCCGGGTACTCTAGAAAGTGCCTCGGCGGCTGAGTCAGCAGACGCAGCAAGCGAGACCTGGGGTACCTCAAGCCACGCGCCAGACCCTCCGCCGTCGCTGCACCTCGAGGCAGCAGCCTGAAGGAGGCTGCCCGTGGCCAACAGCACGCTCAGCTGCCCGCGAACCGCGGCCAGTTCCTCCTGCGCCCGCACACAGCACGCACCCACCCTATCCATCCTACTGCTAATATCTAATGACTGCGAATTTATACTCTACGGCTATCAATAAACAATATTGCTCCTCTCAAATACGAGAATACGCAAGGATTTTATGTAATTAAATATGCAAGCGTACAAACACTCGGAAAGAAATTAAAAATCAAACTACAAAACAAATATAAAAGCTAAATATGCGACTCGCTACTGCACTGCTGCTGCACTGATACTTTCCCAGCGGCTGCGACATGGGTCGTAGGGCTTTTATTTTTTCGATGAGCTTGTGTTTGCGTTGATAATGGCTTACTGGATGGTTGGTTGGATAAGCTCTTCATGTACGTCATGGTTGGCCACCTGGGTGCCTCAAGAATGAGTCGAAGACATCGATTTTGGAAAGTCTGGGTGGTACTCAAATTAGAGGAGCTGATTGGCCCTGTGGTTGAACAACCACATATAATAGCTGGGAAGACTGTGTAAGGTGGCAGAATAATGGTCAGATTCGTACGTTACATGAGACCTTTACAAATCGCAATGAGAAAGTGAAGATGACACCTAACGTAAATCGACATTTATGAGAAAATTTGCCTATCAATATGGAATGCAAAAAGGGATGGCAGTCAATTGACGGTAATTAACACACCATTATTATACAATGCATGTCTTTGAGCAGAAGGCAGAACAGGGAATGCGAGTCGAGTCGCTTTTAGTTTTGAAAAGCCAGCTCCACAACAGTGTAGCAACACCGCGCTGCAGGAGTTACGCCGGCGACCTCTTAAAGGGGTGGCAGGAAACACGACAGCGACCCCAGGCAAGGTGATCCAAGCTGTAGGGCCGCTTGTAGCGAGGACATCGGTACAAGGGCAGAGAAGAAGCTTTAGATAACTGTGTTTCGAAATTCCAACGGGAGACGAACAAAAGCAAGTGACGCATTTTCATCCAGCTAGTGCGACACACGGAAAGGTCAATGTACTTTAGGCGTCTAGAACGGGTACAAAACGCCCGATTGGCGGGAACTCACTAGGAAGGAGAAAACTACTGAAGTTTCGACGCAGTTTGATAGAAGGGACGTTGAGATTGGAAGAGGGTGTTTCTACAAAATGAGAGGAACGCTCCTATTGATCGAAAAAAGCCGTGACGTGAAAAAGGAACTCAAGTGGAGGGAGGTAGTTCTGCCACGAGTAGCTCAAGAGAGAAATTTTGTGTGGAGACTCTTCTCTGAACTGGTGTCAAGTGCAGAACGGAGCGCTTAACGCTCTGTACGACGCAGAGAAGAAATTAGTGTGCACTCCAGCTATAATTAACTGTATCAACGTTTAGCTCCAACTGTGGAGAAACGAACCAGCCAAATTAGTTAACTGTTCTTGGGAGAACTGAGAGGGCACTATAATATGCACGCTGCTCCAACCATGAGCGTGTATATCGCCACATAATAAGACTACGGCTGAGTACATGTTTTCTCGCATAACGAGAAACATAGGGAAAGTTTCTGCTGCAAAGTTCAGCAAAGCCCAGATTAGTTTTCTAGGAATTTAAGTGGGAGAGAGCGCCCCTGTAGACAGCAGCACGTCACAGCTTGAGGTAAATATCGCGTGCAGAGGTGTAAACATTGTTGGTTCACCCGCTTGCGTCCACTGTAAACTCAATCGGCCTTGGATAACCATGCGCTCAAATTTGTCAGTTGACTAACCATCCACTGTAGACTTGATTGTCATTCTAAATAGTTCCGAACTTTCAACCGGAATCGGACGATTTTCGTAGTACTGATCAACATCATAACGTACGGGTCGTGCGGTAGCGTTCTCACTTCCCGCGCCCGGGTTCCCGGGTTCGATTCCCGGCGGGGTCAGGGATTTTCGCTGCCTCGTGATGACTGGGTGTTGTGTGATGTCCTTAGGTTAGTTAGGTTTAAGTAGTTCTAAGTTCTAGGGGACTGATGACCATAGATGTTAAGTCCCATAGTGCTCAGAGCCATTTGAACCATAACGTATGTGAAGGAGCAATATTGTAAAGAAACGTCCAATTAAACTTTCACATTATTGTGCTTAGGATTAATGTAAAGAAACTACCAATGAAACTTTTCAAATATTGTGCTTAAGATTATTGTTCTCTCAGAGAGTTAATATTTAACATTGTTCTGTATAAACTTATTTCACTTTTTGATGAAGGCAAGTTGCGTTATCCATTGCTCTGTTTTTATGTTGCCGAGTTGAAAACTGTGTTAAAAGCTGTAATTTGGTGAGAAATATTTTGACATTAAACTTGTCATTTCACCTCACACAGTTGTCCTCAATTCAAGCATAAGAAAGCACAAAGAAAACCCCACACCCTTACAATATCATAGACCACAGTAACTCACAGTAGCATGCCCCGAGTAATTTGTCTGTCTTTATTTATTAACTTGGTGACGGTACTTAACTGAATATGAATGTTTCCGGGGTGCGTGCACATATGCAACGCATTCGGCTTGAGACAGTGCAACAGGGAACACTTCGGCCTAGTGGTTCGTTGACTGCTGGATGGGATTGCAATCTGAGCAGTATGGCGGAGTGTGCTGGAGTCGGGAGCGCCTTTCCACGTTGTCTGCTCTCTTTAGAAAGGAAGCATTTGTCACTTGTAGAAAGCTAGGGCCTTAAGAAGCAAACTCTAACCTTGGGTAGGTCCTCTCTTAATTTCTCGAACCCGATCGCGACTCTATGGTCGTTGGTAGGAGAATGTGCAGCTGGCCTAAAGATGTGTGCCGTCAGACCGCACTAAAATGTATGCTTTTTGGTACTTGGCGGAGAGTTTCACGTTGTCATTTGAGATGACACGCTGTTTTTGTTGAGATTTTTTGTTTGGGGGGTGGGGGGGGGGGGGGGGCTGTCAGGTTCATAAGTTTGCAACTGGCGACAGGCACCTTTTGACGGCAAGGATTAGGTAGGGCATGAGTGAGCACCGCAAGAGAAGCACTATTCGGCAGGCACTGTAGTGTCCTGATAGAGATGGGGGTAAGATTAAAGACTGAAACGTCCCCTTAGAAAAATTATACATGACTGTGCTTAAGCTGACACACATTATTTTTAGCGCAACGCAATCTGACTTTCAATAATCCCTACAAAAGAATGGCCCTGACTAACATTAACCTATACCTTTCACAAATCACTTACCTCACAAAAATCTTCGTTCTCGAACTACTGCAATACAGTGAGCGCCACTACTGCCAGCTAAATAAAAGATTCTAACTACTGAAGGCACTAACTACTGATAGGCATAGTTAGCAAATGAAAGATTTTGATAGAGAACAAACAATGTATTTACCTTAATAGTGTTCAAAAGTCATAATATATATACCAGTTCATGACATCCAGTCTTACAAATGTGCTGTCTCTGATCGACACACGTCCAGATCATCCGCTCTCAAAACTCAGCCATTTCTCTCCCCACCTCCACCACTGCTGGCGGCTCACCTCCAACTGCGCAACGCTATGCGCTGTTAACATCCAGCTGCCCAACACTAATAGCCAACAACAATGCAAACCAGCCACAGACTGCACACAGCACAGCCAGTGATTTTCATACAGAGCGCTTTGTGGCGTTACCAATAAAAAAACCTAAAAGGCTACTTACATAGCCCCCATGCTCCCCACACAAAATTTTACAAATTGTTTTGGGCAATGGCCAATAATGATTTTCATAATTACAATAACAAAGAAATCAAATGCACACACTTATTGATACAATGTTGGTCAAAAGCTAAAATTTTCTCACAGTCCATAAAGACAGTCCTGATCATTCGTCACAGAAAAATTACAGTGTCTTTTTTTTTTCTCAAAGTCTAAGCAGTAAAAGAGAATGCACACGGAAGTAGTGGATTTCCATGCAGTCTTGAAGAAGTAGTGTTGTCCTTCCAACGAGAATACAGTGCTGACTCTTGACATGCAGACAGGTAATGGGCCACAACAGAGCAAACACACAGCAGAGTCAGTCGAAGTTTTGAAGAATATTGGTAGGTAGGTCATCACAGAGCAGACCCACTGTAGTCCTGGTAGAGTGTAGGGTATTGGTGGGCCACCAGAGGTGCAGATCCACTGCAGTCCTTGTAGAAATAATTGTGTTGATGAGTCATCAAAGGTGTAGACCCACTGTAGTCCTTGTAGAGATGGCTATCAGCCATCACTTGCGACTGTGCAGGTGCACAATCACCATAGAAGAGTCATGTGGACAATATAGCAAGTCCATGAAACACCACTTGTGCACTAAAATTTTTTTTTTAAATGTCCTTAGAATCAGCAATGCTGTTATCCAGTCCCTTGCTGAATTATTAACACACGTGCAAACACTATTAGTCGCTACTTCTCACATATTGTCCATATACTATGACCAACAGAAACGTGTGCAGTGAAATGTAACTTACAAATTACTTAATTTGATGAACTGGTGTCAATTACAATTTTATAACATAAGAATACAATAACAAAGGTACAAGGTACATCATTAAAGAACATAACAAACAGATAACATTTGTAGTAATAGGGGCTTTACAAAAGAAGAGAAATAAACATATACATCAGTGTTACAGGAATTATGACATAAGTAAATACATAAAAGATCAGAATAACTTTTGAAACATTAACTTCACACATGAGCACTAAAACAAAACAGAATAAATAATGGCTAAACATCTTTGCAAAGTAAATAACATATTATCAGCAAAATTCTACAACGTAACTCTCATCAGATAAACACATAAAGACAGGAAGAACACAAATACCCAAGGGTACACAAACACACAGTGGGATAACAGAAGGTAAGGACAGGGTTTGTTTTACTGCAGTATTTTGCAAACAAAACTTTCTTTACTTCTCGGAGATCTCCCTTCATTCTTCATTATTTCCAAAAAGTCCTATCTATACCTGCTTTCTGTATTTTCTTCGTATAACTTCTCAATGCATTTCTTCCAATTAATCGCAACTCATTCTCTTAGATAGTCTAGCCCCTGTTAAGCTAACTTAAATCTACTGAGCTCAGATGCATAATCTAAGGGACGAGGCAATGCAGCAGCACAAAACAATTAATACAAACAGCAATGACAAAAAAAAATGCAAATTGGCAAAGCAAGCAGCAGTATATCTAAATTAGCAAAGCAAATGCAATATTACAACTAATATAAGGCAATGTGCAACAAACAAGAAAAATAAATCAGTAGTAAAACTGGCTTAACAGAGTAATACAAAGTTAAATTTAGTGGCACTATGCCCGGAAAACAGCAGCAGCAAATGCAATAACTAATATCTAAACATGACAAAGCTCAAGCAGAAAAAATAGTACACTAAAGACAACAATGCAGATAAGGAAAATGTCTGTTCACATTTTAATATCTATGTCATTAAAGTGGTGCACCACAACTTATTCTACCGTAAAAATTACCAAGTACTTGAAAAGAAAATTATGTATGCAGTTAGTCCCTTCTTGTCGTTCTTTCCTTTCCAAGTGCTCCTTTTTTTTGAAGAATGTGGATCATAAAATTCTTACCTAACAGATCTGTTGACAGAAGGTGTTCACATTAGCAAATGCGTTTAATTTTATTTTAGAAAACCAACGATGCAACACACCTGGAAAACAGATATAAAATAAAATAAGCAACTATGTACAGAGTAAATCATAAAAATATCATTCAGTAGTCATGAGGCATTTCATAAGTTAGTAGAAATAATCTCAATTCTCGTAGAAAGACACTTGTCATAATCAGGTATGCAGATGTACGAATATTTCCCATCAATTCATAAGCATTCCAATAAGTAGCACAAAGTACGACTAATCATATGTTTCCAAGTAATGAGCGTGTCGTATTTGCGATGCTTTATACAAAGGAATGTCAATAGCGAGGTTAATGGCCTCATTTTTTCTCCACCTAATAGCTGTTTCTCCAGGCGGCTGGCACAGCTGGCCGCTCACGATGCATTACGTCAAGGTCACTTGGCTATCTTACCGAAATATTTACGTCAGCAGTTTGCACTACAGTGACAGTCTCATATAAAAAATTTCACAGGTCGAGAATTTGCAATACAAATGTGTAGAAACAAAATCCTATAAATATAACAGTGTCCAAAAAATTTTCGACAGCATTGTAATACATTCACGCATGTACACATATTTCATAATTCTTAAAGTACGATTCTTGGTTTCCAACATCCATTTCCACAAATCATAGTCCCTAACCACTACTCATTATTCCTTACCTTATTATACATATACATATTCGTCGGCATTTCTTCAATGTTTCATCATAAGAAATACGTAGCATACTCAAATTCCTCATATACGGTAGCATCATCCTATTGATCATAAACATACCTCAACACCATAATACACATCGTCGTCGTAATAATATCATAACATCTCAGTCAATTCTCAAAATCATCATAGCTTCCTCCAATAATTTCAAAACCTAAAAAAATTATCTGCTCATTTCAATAGCGTCATCTACCTCAAACGTACTTTAAAATCATGAGCCCATACCAAATACATCATTCAGAGCTCTCATAGTATCACAACGGTTCCGAAAAAATATGAACAGTTCACAAAGTACAGACGAAATACAATTTCATAAGTGTGAAGTTATCCAATTGTGTAATAGGGTAAATCTCTGTCACTGACGTAGTAAAGAAAATGTTTGTTTCTCTGTTAAATAATCAGATAGCTGCGTAATTCTGTGTTAGAGGAATATGGTACCGATGTGTAAAGTTGTATAAGCAAATAACATATTAGCTAGGGCTCCTTGCGCTTACCAAACACCCCCTGAGGATTAATGTAATTATACCCTCAGGTGTTACAGATTACAGAAATGGAATGAAATGTATCACGGAAAACTTTCTTTGTAATTCAAAAACCTTTAAAAATAAGTGTTTTAATTACAAAACTAATCACTCAAAACGTGTACTGCCGCGCTAAATTGTGCGTCTTGCTGTAACGTAATCTCTGTCATTACTTCAGGGTAAAAAATGTGCCAAGTGTCCATAAGCAAAGTAACGGAATAATTTTTTTCAGATTTTGTTAGCACTCGGCTAGCAAAAGCATTGGTTTCCTGAACAGTAGTGTCATTTTCTATGGCTTCTTGAAATAAATGGGCACCAAGACCGACCTTAGAAGAATCTGTGCTAAGGCAGAAATCTTGTGACAGATCTGGATGAGCTAGTATTGGCGCGTCAAGTTGCGATTCTTTCAAAGAATTGAATTCCAACTGTGCTTGTTCGTCCCAGTTCCAAATAGCATATTTTACAGTGAGAGAACAAAGTTTTGGTGTAACTAGAATTTGCATACTCAGAAAACGACGGTAAAAATTTACGAGACCTAGAAAACTGAGGACTTGTTTTTTTGTGGATGGAACTGGAATGGCCCTGATTGCTTCTAACATTCCAGGATCCGGCTGAATGCCTCCAGAAGAAGTAATATGTCCCAAAAACCTAACCTTTGACCTACCGAATTCAGACTTTTCCAAGCTAACTGTAAATCCAGATTCTGCAAAAATACGTAACAAACTGTTGAGGATGCGATTATGTTGTTCCCATGAGGCTTCTGCTATTAGGATATCATCCACATATAAGGTGATGTGACGTTTTAAGAAATCAGGTAATATGGAATTTAGTCCGCAAATGAATGCTGCCGAAGAAATTTTCAAACCAAAAGGAAGTTTCCGAAACTGATAACAAACGCCGAAACAAAGAAAAGCTGTGTATTTTCTACATTCTGGATAAAGTTCGATCTGATAAAAGCTGGATCTGAGATCAATAGAAGACAACACTTTTACACCATTAAAATTTTGAAGAAGTTCTTCCATCGTTTGCGGCCTGTCTGTTTCAGGAATAATGATAGTACTGATTTGTCTCGAATCTAAGACAAGTATGATCGATCCATTTATCTTCTCAACAACATGTAATGGATTGTTGATGAGCTTACTGCAGGATCAATAATGCCCTCGTCAAGCATAGATTGTATTTCTGTTCTAACACGATCCCTATAATGTGCTGGAATTACGTATGGTCTAACACAAAATTTAGTATGCTCACGAACACGAAATTGGTATTGAAATCCTTTGATTGTTCCTGTATTGTGAATATAAACTGTGGAATGTGCTTGCAAAATCTCAAAATCGTCCTGCCTATCTGTGTCATTACAATTCTCAATAGTTTGAATTTTATTCTGAATTAACTCATTAGTTTCAAATATGCCGTCGGTATCATCCCTGTCAGTACTTGCAGAGTGACTGTTAGTGCCTAGTTCCGTAGAAAATTCCGAACTGTTGTCTAACAGAAGGTAAAGCCGATTAATTTCCTCGTCATGGTTTGAGAGCCAATCTTCAAATTTCAAAGCTATTGACTTACCTTATTTCTCTAAACTTATTTCAGCATCGCGAAAATTTAAGATTGCTTTGTATTCATTCAAAAAGTCTACTCCCAATATAATTTCCGTCGACAATAATGGAACAGTAAGAAAGTTCATAGAGAAGCTGTGGCCTTAACAAAAGAATTCTAAGTTGGTTTGTTGGCGTGCATCTACACTTTTTCCAACGATTGCACCTTGTAATTTAATCTTACGTAACGGAAGTGTGGGGCAATCGTTCGATTTGTTGCATTTGCTAAAGTCTGTTTCACTAATTACTGGAATGGGACTGCCAGAGTCAAGTACTGCCGTAAATTTTGCGTCATTTACTGTAATGTAAATAACATGATATGCAATGTTGTTATGTTTTACGTCGTGTTCCTGGAGTAAGATGTCCCTAATGTCTTCCATTTTTACGTAATTACTAGCTACGGCAGCTGCGTCGTCAGTTTCATAAGCATGTTTTGTGGCTGCCAGCGGTATGAGTCATTGCCTATTGTCTCTTTGTTGGCGCGGGTCGTTATTGGGATTTGGACACCTAACTTCTACAAATTCACCTTGTCGAGAGGGCCCTGCCCTGTTTGAATCCCGCCAGTTCTGATGCAATTCAGGTCTGTCGTTACGATCATATCGTCTGTCGTCATGTTGGTAGATTCCATAGTTTCTATCTTGTCGGTCACGTGGTGGAGAATTTCTCCCTGAATCGTAACTGCGCGCTGAACTGTTGCATCTGAAGTTATTCTGTCTCCTTTGATAATAATTATTTTGGTTCCCATATTGTCTGTTTCTCTGTTTGTCTCTGTGATAGTCATTACCGCAGAGGGATGATCTTTCCCTGTGATTATTACTACTCTGCCAAGGGTTGTCATATGGGTGGTGTCTGTTTTGATCACGATTTACGTTGTAAGAATACCCTTGTCGTGTCCATTTAGTATTTCTGACATCGCGGAATTATGACGGATGTGACCTGTAGTTGTTGTGCTCCTGTTTTCGCGTTCCGCGATTGTCAGTGTCAATTTCCAATTCTTGTAACAGTCCCTGAAAAGTTTCAATGTCGTCCTTGCAACGTCCTGCCAAAATAACGTGTCGTAAATGTTCAGGCAATTTGATTACGCAAATGCGGATGAGTTCTGAGGGGCTGTATGGGTTTGACAGGTACTGATTCTTGTGCAACAAGACTGGAAAATTCAGATTGTTCGAAATGTTTCATCATTATGATGCTATGTTTTACTCGGTCTTGTGTAGCTTGCGACCAGTATGTTGAGAGGAAGGCATGATAAAATTCTCCTTCACTGTGTCAATCGTGAATAACCGATCGCATTCTTACAGCTGGTTCATTCTATAAATAGCCACACATAAATTCGACTCTGTGCTCCAATGACCAGCTGGGAGGAAAACAATGAGAGACTTGATGAAGCAACGCTTGTGGATGAATGTCGTTGCCAGAATTCTTAAATGTTTTGAATTTACGTGTAGTAATGAACAGCTTATAATCAAAGTCATCGTGACGGCGAGTCGCATGTCGGCCCTTGTTACGTCGTGTCGCCGGTTCCACTTCAAAATTCGGTGCACCTTGCCAATTTCTTTTATAATTTCCGAATTGCGCTGTGTTATTATCTTGTGGCTGTTCCGTATTTCTATGTCCCTCTTCCCGTACTGGAGCGTGAGTGTCCTCTGAAATATGTAGTTCTTGTATTACTTGTGCCAATTGATCTTGTACTTCCCGGATTTCTCTTTTGTGTTGCGTATTAATTTGATTCTGATTTTGTTTGAATTTCTTAATTTGTTCACACTCGTCTGTGTCAGTGAAGGCTACAGGTCTTCTGTCACTCAGATTATCATCCACCTTTGTAGAAAAGTTAGTGAACTGATCCGAAAGTTCGGCTACCTTCTCCGATAGTGAACTTATTTCCTCAGTGTGTTTTTCTGAGTCAAGTTTCAGAGTGTCCATTTGTGTTGAAATCGTATCTACTGTGTCCTTTAAGTTTTCCTGAGTTTTTGCAAGTTGCGTAACCGAATCGGTAGATGCAACTGAGTCAATTTTAGCTTGCAAGGTGTCGTGATTTTCATGAACAATAGTTTGAAGTTCCTTTATGGCTGCTTCGTGATTCTGTAACGCATTTGCATGACGCGAAAAAATAGGTTGGAAATGCTCACAAATTTGTGTTTTTACGTCATTACAGACTTTTTGACATTTCGATTCGATTTTATGTAACTCAGTAGTTAACTCTTCACGTGTTTGTTCAAGCTTATGTTCCACTGAGTCTAACTTTTGAAGATTTTGTTCCATTGCGTCTAACTGTTGCTGTGTTTGTCTCTGGTGTTATTCCATTGTGTCTAACTTTTGAATATTTTGTTCCATTATGTCTAACTGTTGCTGTGTTTATCTGTGATTTTGTTTCATTTGTTGCATTAATTGCAATAATAATAAATTAGTGTCTGGAATCTGTTCTTCTGTTCTTTCCGGCAGTGCATTTGCATCGGCAACATTCACATTTTGACGAGCAGATAATGTGTCTTGACTTATTTGAGAAAACGGTGAAGACGCAAAACCTGAATCTACAGTATTTGCAAGATTGTGTCCTGACATTTCGGATTCCTGAGGCGAATTGTTGCCGACCGATCGGTCGATAATGCTTCCCTGTTCAAAATTGGCTCTGAGCGCTGTGGGACTTAACATCTATGGTTATCAGTCCCCTAGAACTTAGAACTACTTAAACCTAACTAACCTAAGGACATCACACACATCCGTGCCCGAGGCCGGATTCGAACCTGCGACCGTAGCGGTCATGCGTTTCCAGACTGAAGCGCCTAGAACCGCACGGCCACACCGGCCGGCTTTCCCTGTTCACTAATTGTTTCACTGTCTACACCATTATTTGCAGCCCGCTCTATTTCCCTACGCACAATTACCAAATTACTAGTTTGAACATTAGTTAATTCATTACACGGTGGCGCTAACACACTGCTTTCGTCTTCACTGTCATTTCTCAGTTTACTTTGGAGCCTAGTATTACGTTTTTCACACTCTGTTATTTTCACAATATTTCACACAACACAGAAAAGAACAGTTTGAAGAGCAAAATAAGAAAACACATTAATATAGCACTGAAAATAATATCTAGTTAATTGCAAGCGCAGCTGCGAAATACTTGGTGCAAATCTACATGCATGCCACAACTGTTTTACTGTACAACAATGAAAAACTACAACTACAAAGGAACTTCTCTCTATAATTACGCGCTAGCAATAAACAGTAGTTACACTAACTACACAAACTACAAGAAAAAAAATCAGAAGATTCCAGTGAGGTATCCTCGGCTAAGGGTCGACATATGAAACGTCTCCTTATCTAAGTTATACATTACTGTGCTTAAACTGACACACAATATTTTTAGCGCAATGCAATCTGACTTTCAATAATCCCTACAAAAGAATGGCCCTGACTAACATTAACCTATAACTTTCACAAATCACTTACCTCACAAAAATCTTAGTTACTCTTACTACTGCAATACAGTGAGCGCCACTACTGCCAGCTAAATAAAAGATTCTAAGTACTGAAGGCACTAACTACTGATGGGCATAGTTAGCAAATGAAAGACTTTGATACAGAACAAACAATGTATTTACCTTAATAGTGTTCAAAAGTCATAATATATATACCAGTTCATGACATCCAGTCTTACAAATGTACTGTCTCTGATGGACACACGTCCAGGTCATCCGCTCTCAAAACTCAGCCATTTCCCTCCCCACTTCCATCACTGCTGGCTGCTCACCTCCAACTGCGCAACGCTACGCGCTGTTAACATCCAGCTGCCCAACACTACAATAGCCATTAAGAATGCAAACCAGCCACAGACTGCACACAGCACAGCCAGTCATTTTCATACAGAGCACTACGTGGCGTTACCAATAAAAAATCCTACACAGCCTACTTACAAGACATCCTGCATCGGATTCGGGTCGCGACGCCGTAATGTCCTGACGGACTGGGCGTAGCAGCGCGGTAGAAACTGCCGCAACTTGGAGTCCCGCAAACGTGCTGACGACTCTGTCTTTGCAGAACGGCCAGCACGTCTACAGCGTGCAACTCAGTCATACATGCCGCACGCATCAATCGAAGCACCGGCAGAGTAGGTTTCATAGCACTGTTAGGGAATCCAGGACGATCGCCTATCTCATCTCTTTTTGCACCAGTAACTGATGAGTGGACTTGAAGTTTTAGTCACCAACTTCCTGTCATTGTTCCGATAGGGACTTACAGGATTAAATAGTGACAGTTATCGTTGAAAATTCTTAAGAGGGCAAGAAGTAATTTAACTAATAGATGAGTTACATTGCTTTCCATTTAACGTACATTGAGGTTTGGATAGGTATGATTGTTACAAGATATTGGTTAAAATATTTCAAATGGCTCTAAGCCCTATGGGACTTAACATCTGAGGTCATCAGTCCCCTAGACTTAGAAACTACTTAAAACCTCACTAACCTAAGGACATTACAAACGTCCATGCCCTAGGCGGGATTCGAACCTGCGACCGTAGTAGCAGCGCGGTTCCCGACTGAAGCGCCTAGAACCGCTCGGCCACAGCGGCCGGCAGTTATTGGTTACTCGTTTCATATGTAGATCCCGTAAATGTGTTTATGAATAAAGGCGAATATTGAATTTAATCATTGCTTCTGTTTTATCCCCTCACTTACTTCAACTTGTAGCCTTTTCATTTGTGTCCAGGAAGATACTGGCAATCAGCTCAAAATCTTCGCCAACACATTTCTCCAGTTAGATAGCGTTAGTGAAAGTGAAATTTTGTGCGAAGTTCTCTGTTTTAAGCGCTATAACTAGGGCCGTAATTTTCGCATTGTGTATTTAACTACACGCATAACATTTTAGAGGTTAGTTCTTAAATAGGTGTCCTGCACACATTTAGTTTTGCAGGATTAAGATAAATTCTACACCGTGGTGATTTTCAAACAGAAATTTGTTGCATTTGTTCATTTATTCGCTAGGTTAGAATTAGTATCGGAATGTAAATGGCTCTTACTAGCCATTTAACTTATTAAATCTCTGAGTTACATCCTACGGGAAATAGACGTGTTACACTGTTCCTATGACGGCAAAAAAGGCGGCGAAGTGATTAAGACAATGTCTCGTCTTGGGGACTTCAGTTACCCTGATTTTGGTTTTCTGTGCTTTCCTTACATCATTTAATGCAACCCTCCTAGTTATTTCCTTGGGAAAGATACACTCGATTTCCTACGCTATCTATTCCAATAGTGTTTTGCCCTCAGTGATCACGCTGTCGACGCGATGTCGTTTTTCCAACTATATTTTCGTTTTTGCCTGCTTACAATTCGCTACATCCTCATAGATACTGTTTTTAAAGCTACATTATTTTATACCAATATAAAGACATGATGGTAGTTAATCAACCTTGACTGCTAGTTAAAATTTGTAAGCAGATTCCTAGTCACAACTTTTTAAGTTTCTTGAATTATTTTATATTGATACGTATTTTGAAGTATAGCCCCATCACTTGACAAAAATGCCAATAAAAAAAACAGTGACTGATACCGGCCTCAAAAAATCTCATTTATAGATTTTAATAAGCAGTCACGGTCGAATAAAATGTATACTGCGTTAAATTGTAATACATGAACAATGTACCGAAAAACATCGTGAATATTTACTACCCAAACATGCGAAACTGCAAACAAATGTAAATAAGCCAGATGACTTCTTTCAGCATAATCACAAACAGGATTTCAACAATAACCCTTGAGTTACACACCCATAAATGATGTACATGGTGTATTCCATTTTACACAATAAACAAGTAGTAAAGTCACCGTTAGATGACATTTTTTTAAAATAAGAAAATCATTTTATTGAAAGTTATCGAGTGCCCTACCATCTACAACATAATTTGGGAACCACCATTCTTTCAACAACCGTTTCGAATTGTATGCGTCAGTTTGTAACAACGTGTTTGTGTTTCTTTGTTTTTGTTGAATGTGTTCTTCAAATCCGTAGGGACGTAAGTTTTTTGGTATGGCAAGACAAGCCTAAAACACTGTTATTCTTTATGTATATTTTGTTAGATAGCTCCAATATTAAGCACAGTCAGTAAATTTGTGAATTGTTAATGTGTTTAGGCTATACTACGCGCAGGAATGCGGTGTCACGGACTGGTGCCAATACGCTCTTTGTTTTCAGTAGTTGACACGTCCGTCTACTATTTTTTTGATATTGTCTACGTGGCCCGCTTTCTCACGAGCATAGGTCTAAGGATGCTGTATTAAATTTATTGTAACATGCACTGATCCAGTAGCTGACATCCTATACCATGTCAACTACTGATGTTCACGTATTGTGAAATTGTGACTTAAAGTTTTTATATTATGTACTTCATTATAATGCCTCCAGTGGAAGGGAACTTTTAAGTTACCCAGAGGAAAAAATGCAGCATGCCGTCTATGCTGTTCTTAGTGGAGTGCTTGTTTCTTTAGCGGTAAAATGTTTCTCAGTTACTCAAAGCGTACAAAACCAGAGGATAGGCGTAGAGAAATCTTCGGATGGGTGCAGACACAGTTCTTACCAAAGAAGAGGAGAATATGCTAGTACAATGGATTGATACTATGGCCAAGGCCGGAATCCCCACAGCAAAACTGGGACTTTTCAATAACGTGCAGCTCCTGACGGAACAAATGAAGTGGAAAAATCCTCTTGTGCGTAATTATTCATTGAAAACTTGGTATCACGCTTTTGTTCAGCGACATGCCACTAGTGGCATTAGAATGGCACAAAAGGGGAGGAGTAAACAAGGAAGATGTAAGGAGATGGTATGTTGAGATAGATGAATATTCCACAGAAAACAAATTTACAACACTTTTTGGCGGACCTGAAAGAGTATTTAATTTACATGAAACTTCTTTCTTTTTGTAATCCAAAGGAAAGAAAGTTTTGGGCTTGAGAGGAGAGAGGAAGACTACCAGAACGAATCATGATTTAAAAAAAGTCTAACAGTTTTGGTAATTGGAAATGAAAAAAAGCGATTAAGTACCTTCGTTGACAGTGTTTAAATATAACAGAATACCACAGGAATTAGAAGAGCTTGTGACGAAACGTTCCAGAAAAGAGAAATCTGAAACAGTTTGGATTACAGGTCCGCTATTCTTTGAATTTACAACAAATATCTTCCATCTCTTCGTTCTAGAAAAGAAAATACCAACGCCAGTAATTGTGTTTATTGATGGTCATGCATCACAGGTCACCTTACCCACTAGTACGTTTTGTAATGTGCATTGTGTTTCCACGCACCTTCTTCACCCTATACACGTTGCTGGCTTCCATGTGTTAAAGGGAACTGGAAAGGCAAGGTGCGTCGGCCACGATAGCCGAGCGGTTCTAGGCGCTGCAATCCGGAACCGCGTGACTCCTACGGTCGCAATTTCGAATCCTGCCTCGGGCATGGATGTGTGTGATGTCCTTAGGTTAGTTAGGTTTAAGTAGTTCTAAGTTTTAGGGGAGAGATGACCTCAGGTGTTAAGTCCCATAGTGGTCAGAGCCATTTGAACCGTTTGAAAGACAAGGTGCATCAGTGGAGAGTGCAGCGCTTGGAACAACCAGTTCTTAAGAAGATCGATTTGCACCCTTGCTAGAACAAACTGTGGATGAGCTCGTTAAACCTTCCAGCCTGAAGCATCGATTCAGGAGAACGGACTTGTTCTATGTATTCGACTGAAGACTGTTCAAAAATTCTATCAGTGAGTGGTGTTGTTACACCTTATACTTACAGATCTACCACTTCTAAAGAACTGATTTTCAGAGTCGGAATAGAGTTTGTTGAAAAATACGTTGAAAATGGGGAACTTTCTAGCTTGAGTTTTCTAATGGTATCTCGGAAAAAACATGAATGATAGGATGGGAATGCAGGAGTATGGAATAGGTTATCATCAATCAGAAAATTCCCAGCAGTCAGTAATAATCTTTATTAAATTTGAAGAAATATTCTGCTTAAAAGATGCTTCTTCTTGTGAAATGATGAGCTCAGTTAGACGTCTGCAATTATTAAAGTCCTCTAAAATATTAAAGTCCAGTCACCGCGCTTCTGAGTGAAGCCTACGTAGAGTCCAGAGCTGGCCTACGATGCCTAAGCAGCCTGAGTCTCGGAGACGACGGACGAACACTGCAGCTTGTAGACGCAACGGACCTGGAGACTGTACACGAGTCAGCGCACTAAAGAGAACTGTACGCCGTAGCTCAGTGCTCTGGTATTCAACGAGGCATCGACCAATCCCTCTCCACACATGGGATGACCTTGGGTTGCCAGCTGCGGCCTTGGTATAGTTCGTACCGCCAACCAATACAGCTGCTGCGCTGCAACTGTTTCGATAGCGCCTTATCGGGTGCTGAGGTACTCTCTGGGGTCGTGAGTACCGTCACGACAACGACCAGTCTTTGTTCTTGCTTTGGAAGAAAATTAAAAATGATTGTGCTGATTCCATTATTTCTCAGCCTGCTGATGATGTTGATCAACAAACCACAGCGAGGAAGATCAAAATGAAGAAGTAGGAGGAAGAAATACAACTGGCATTCAAGACGAAAAAAAGAACACAGAAGAAATAGAAAATAGAAAAGTGGGAGACATAATTTGAATGGCAGACCAAATCCGAAATTAGGACACAGGAGAGACAGGCGTAAGACACCAGTGTGTTACACCAAAAAATTTAATGAAAAATCCTGACATCCTCAGTATACGTCAGGTACACTCGAAAAAATTAAACACACGAAACAATCCACAAAAGAGGAATCATCCCAATTCCGTAGATGTGATGCACATTTACAGAGAGATAAATAATTTTAGAAACATTGGATGATTTATTCTAGAGAAAGAGCGTCATAAATGCAACAACTCAATAACGCGTTGGTCCATCTCTGGTAATTATGCAAGCGGTTATTCGGCTTGGTACTGCATGACAAAGTAGTAGGTCGTCCTGAGGGACATCATGCCAATTTCTGTCCAATTAGAGCGTTAGATTGTCAAAATTACGAGCTGATTAGAAGCCCCCCCCCCCCCAGGCCATAATGCTGTAAATGTTCTCAACTGAAGAAGAGATCGGGTGACTTTGCTGGCCAAGTTAAGGTTTGGCAGGTACGGAGACAAGCAGCAGACACTCTCACCGTATCCGAGCGATTACTATCTTTCTGAAATATAAGCCCAGGATGCCTTGCCATGAAGGGCAACAAAGCGGATCGGAGAATATCGTCGACATGCCGCATTGCTCTAAGGTTGCCACGGATGATAATGAAGGTGTTCTGCAATGGAAAGAAATGACGTAGTTCGAACTTGTTACTGGATAAATTCTCTCTCCTCATTGGACGATCGCCTCAAAATCCTCGGGAAACAGTAGTCGACGTTGATGAATTAAAAATGACGAAAAAATTACCCGTATGAGACATTACATTGAGGGAGCACACAAACGAAGGTAGACGTTCTACCTGTTACAGGTTATTTGATGAAAAATATATTAACGTGTTGTATCCCATGCATCACTCAGCTTGCATCTGTGACTGGGCTCTTAATTTTAGAAAACCGTAAATGGATACTGAGAGTAGCTTAGTCCAAAAAGCGTTTAATTTATTGAAGAAGCTGCCGTACTAATTTGGTACGTCTTTTCTTCCAGACGTTTTTCCTATTATCACTCCTGCTTGTGGGCCTTATGGCGGGCGACAGGCAGGCTGGTATACAACCTCTGTCTGGGGCGTCTCCAGATACCTGTTTGGCCAGGAATCTCATTCACTGGAGTGGAATTGTCTTCACTGATTAGGTCCTCTTCGAACTGAGCCCCGATGACAAGCGATCTCTGGAGACGCTGTGGACAGTGTTGGGATAAAAGCCTCACTGTCGTCTGCCTTACTGACCGACAACCAGGAGTAATCGTCTTCAGTATCATTTCTTTTCATACCAGAGCCCCTTTGTTGCCATCCTCTGTTGCACCCTTACAGCACAGCAACAGGTCGACAGTGTTCTACACCTTCTTTACCTCCGGTCTTACATTTAAACAAGACAGCGCCCACCCTGTCATTGCGAGAATTTCTGCTGCTTCTCTTCGTACTTGCTAAATCCTACCTCGGCCAGCAAGGTCGTTGGGTCCCTCCCCAGTTGAGAATGTCTGGGGTATTATGGTCAGGGCCCTGCAATCAGCCTGGAATTTTGACGATCCCACTTGACAATTGGGTAGAATTTGGCAGGATATCCATCAGCAGGACATCCAACAATTCTGTCAATGAACACCAAGCTGAATAACTGCTTACATAATGGTCAGACGAGGAGCAACACGTTATTGAATTGCTCAGTTTGTAAATTTCTTGAATGAATCGTCCAGTTTTCCCGAAGTTGTGATCATTTGTTTGTCTGCACAAGTACACCACATCTACGGATTTCCGTCCCATTCGGATAATTCCTTCGTGGTGAGTCTTTTTTTGTCTTATAATGTATTAGGAACAAGCCAGGAGACAAACTAATCTCTTCACCATTTATGTGTGAATTTTTTGTCCACGAGTAACAACAACAACGCTGTACTATTGTACATACTATAATAATTTTTTTCTTCTGATTTTCGATAAATTAGTGTAATCGATGTTTTGATTTCATTTCTTTTTTTTTGTTTCGTGTCATTGTGTTAAGAAAACTGTAAACAAATTTCAGTGTGGATATTAATGTTTATGTCATATTTCAAGCAATATTGTAATAGAACTGAAGTGTAACAAATGTTGAAACTGTTGTAAGATGTTAAAGTTGTAATTGTGCGTCTGGTCCATACGTAGGCAATGTCTTAGGATATGTAGAATGCAAAACCTCTGGTGAATACCCTGTCTGTAAGGGAGCGGTAAAAGGTGGATGGCAGGCGGGCGCGGGAAAATGCACACGGGCGCTGCACGGCATAACGGGCTCAACAGTGGTAGTCGGAGTTGGGCACTGGTTTGAGCAACACGTTCTGGATCGAGGAGGCTCTCCTGGAAGACGTAGTTTCATTGAGCCTCGGATATGCCGTTCCGACGCCTATACAGCATGCCAAAATTTCATAGGCAACTAAATGGAAAAGTATTGCGACGCTATGAAGAAGTAAAGTGCCGATACGTCAAGAGCCATTGCTGTGGTTGTATGTGTGCTCTGTGCCTCGCCATCTCGCCGCCCGCCAACTGCCGCATCGATACGAACAGGTTGAACTTTTTAGTACTGTATTCGTATGGACCAGTGTTACTTTTATTCCATACTGTTCAATAACAACTTAAATTTTACCAGAACTGTCCTATCATTTAATTATCCTCACAACTAACCTAGACAGGGTCCTTTCCAAATTTTGTGCAATCCGAGCGTCCCGAAATGAAGAATTAAAGTTTATGTTAATAATAATTACCTGCAGACCTAGCTATGATAGAATCATGTTTAAAGAACTTTTTTTGTTAATGAACTAATAGACGAATAACAAAGGTCTGACAAAGTTGGAAGATAATTTTGATATTGATTTAGTAATGAAGCTTAATTATTGCGAGACAGATATAATGGTATTTAAATGAGCAGGAAATAACACAAAAAGAGTAGTAAATCATATATTGGAAATCTTGAGGGCATAATGATTTCAGTAATTAATTGTTTTAATACAGTGATCATAACAGTTTCAGGGTCCCCCCCCCCCCCCCTTTTATATTCATTTGAATTCTGAAGTGTTCTAAACTGATTTGACCAGCAAAGTCAAAGCCAAAATAGAAACCAAAATTTATCAGTGTTTTACCTTTATCAAAATTGACATTTTGTGTGTGTTTCGAAAGAGCTATTTCTAGGGTAACCTTTGCCCGATTTTAATCGCAGCAATAACCACCACGAAGTTTTGGTAGTAAGCATTGTAGTGCGGTGTTATGTATTTATGGTTTATTCATATCAGTATGGAAAATGAATTTATCAGTTCAGTAGATTTTCTGGTTCGAAAAATTTACCATATTATGCAGTGTTATTACGTGTTGTTTTGCATGAACGTACATCAACTTGTACAGGGAAGAAACTCAGTTAATGCTTAATTAGGCTGGCGACCGTATAATTAACAAATTGGTAACACCTTCTGTGTTGTTTCTTGTCCGTCCTGACGTGTAGTTGCATTTCGGACTTGCTTGACGTATCATTGTTATTACCGAGTGGGTGTAAGTCTGATTTGCCTCCATTCAGCTACACGCAGTCAATTTCTATACAAAAATCCTTTCTCATAGGGTGAAGCCCGTCAACTTACCATAGTACAGGCTTTAATGAGTGTCGTGTGCCCCAAAGCGCAGCGTTACACACGGAATACAGAAAAGCAACGGACAAGAAGATGAAGAGGAAAACTTTCGAGAGCTGTGATGTTCAGCCAGTGGCAGTGATATCGTGAGAAGAACGAAGAAAAGTTACAAAGAAGAAGCCTAAAATCTGAGAGAGCAAAAGCACGAAAACTAAAGAAAGAATAATCTGAAATTGCTAAGAAACTGAAGAAGTAAACTAAAGCAGAAAATCGCTGATAGGGGAAAGTGCACAAGAAAAGAACAATTTCAATGTCCTCGGATTCCGAGTAAGAATGGGTTTAGTGAGGCAGCAGTGTGGATGGTATTATTATGTTCCCTGATAGTGATTCACACAAAGCTGATGACCAGGAGGAGGAAGATTCCTGTAAAACAATTCTAATGGAAAAATACACATCAAGCAGAGAAAAATATGAAGAGACTGTTTAGTAACGGTGAAAATATCCTTGTTTTTTCTGCAAAAAAACTAATAATTTTGCGTTTTTCAGAGTGATTTGACGATGCTAAAATAGAAGTAATGTCCCTACAATCTTGGAACACTCAAAAGAAACTTTTTCAGGACCACTCACGAATATAGCTAATGAACATTTGAAATATCAATTCCAGAACAGAATTGATTGTGGTACGTGAAGTGTCACCTATTTTCAAAATAACACAATTTTTGTTTAGCCCCAACTACTGAACAATTTACATGTCAACTACTGAAAATTTTGACGTCGGCTGGTGTCGTCTACTAATGGACGCACTTATAATTTGGTTTATGTTGTCATTTACTCTTTAATGTTCTGTAACACTTTGAGTTACAATATATAGGAGTTCAAAAAGACTAAAGAGCCTGAAGATTAATTATGTTTGCACCAATCATTCACTTGCAGTTCTAAACCTCAAGTAAATATAGTTTTATTTCTTAAGATGTCAACCGCCATTGCCTTTCCCTTAGTTACTCAGTAGAAAAACTTACCAAGCAATCCAGGAAAAGCAAAGGTCATTTCTTTAAACATAGTGAACTTATACAACAGTATACCCTTCAAAAAGCCATACATATAATTAAATAAAATTTACTTAAGTACCAAACCGGATCAACACCTGCAGTAACTGAATAATATATTTACTAGATACTGTTCTCTACCACAACGATTTCGCATTCAGTGTAAAAAATTCATAATAATTTGCAGAATATTCATGTTGCAATGGAACACCACAAGAGCAGAGACTTATATGTAAGTACATGACGATAAATGATACGAAACAGACCCTAACATTAATGTGCATAAACCAGCAAACACGGATACTGCCATTGGTTAAATCTGGTTCCCCTTGCGTGCCAACTCACACAAACAAGCTGCAATCGGAGCTGCTTTATTCAGAGCACAGAAACTATCACTGACAACTGCAGACTGCGATACCGAAACGAACACCATGAAATCAATTGCCCGCACCAAAGGATGTCATGAGTGTGAAGAAGAAGCGATTTTACATCATATAACGTGAAACAGCAGCGGGGAAACTGGCAGTACCCCCACCCACGATTTCATACAAGAATCTAGATGCAAAACAAAACCGTATTAACTCATAATTTCACACAAATCGGCTAAACTGTTTGAAAAGTACAGGTTTAAGTACTACTTTTACCATCTGCAGCACCTGAAAGAGAAAAGTGGCGGATGACATCTCACAAAGAGTTGAGAATTTTAGCAAGTCAGGTACTTATACAATGATACGCACTCACGCTACAAATAGGGGCTACTATCACGCTATCATGAGTAACATCAAATAATTAACACTCTTACTCTAAGATATTTTGTATATTATCATCAAATATGTGTCATCATAGTGTACAAAATATGTTACTAAGTGACAGATAACACCCTGATCTACACATTAATTAACTCGTATCTCTGTATTGAAAGAAGCACTCGCAAATATTAGTATGTTGCCATATTTATAAATTAATTTTTTAAACATTATTACGATTTATTGTGGTAATCATTCTTGATATATGAAATTAACCAACTAACTGAAATTGAGTGAAGCTAGGCTTTGACCGCCATCTTGTTCCTACTGACCTCTGGATGTGTCTGTAACACTATGTTATGTGATGTGTCAAAAAAGAGCCAGACAGTCACAGAAATGTGATAAAATTGAACTCGCTCCATAAGACAGTCGTTTCGAATGAGTAGAGAAGTTATAATTAACATATTTACGATAGTGACAGACCAGGAATCAAAGGAAACGCTCTACTTTTCTCTTCCAGTAGGAAACTACTGGGCGAAACTGCTACTTCGAGATCCATGTACATTTATTTCAAATGTTATTGTGTTTCCATTTTTGCCTCTTGGTGAGGTTGTATCTGAAACCTCGTTACAGTATAAAGTAATTTATGGGGAGATGGCATTACATTAGATTTCGTAGGCATGTGGTTTTAGAGAGGAGGGATATATCAGAAAAATCAAATTTTGTTGCCCTCCTTGTCAACCTGGGCATGGCTCTGCCGATATGACCTTGCAGCTAAAGCTACTACATGGAGGGAATAACTGTGTATTTTTGGATCTCCTCGGGGAAAGGAAATATTTTGTTATAAGAGGCCCCCCATGCCACCTTCTTCAGTTGACAGGCAGCAACGGCAAACATGCATTTCTGGGAATCTTCGAAAGCCACGTGGATAGCAAAATTAAGATGCTTTCAGTGGTTCCAAAAAGAACGCGCAACACTACGTAAATTCGGCTCTATATAGTGCTGTATGATAACTCATTAAGTGAGAACAAAACTCATAGCCCAGGAAACAAGTCATTTTTCCAGTAGCCACTGACAGTACATGCGTGTCTGTCATTATTAACCCTAAACCAAGTTACATGTGTTTCTGTAAGAAACTGTGATAAGTTTTTGTAACTCAATTTGTAAGCTGTATCCCTTGAGATCGTAACAGTTGTTCATACTTAACGAACATATAATTTCTTTTCGTAATGTGAGCAACGTTGGAATAGGTAATTAAACATTCATAACGTGATATGTATCCATATTGTATTTTTTTTTTTACTATTTGTTTTGATTTATGTTGTACACAAAGAGGAATATTATCAGTATTTTAGTCAGCGTCATCTACATGTGGACACTTTATTTGGGTTTAACATAATTACTGAATGTATTTTACTGTTTAAGGATGCCATTGTAATTTTATGAAAAGTAACTGCATTTTATTTTTCTGCAAATATGTTTTATGTATGTAATATACGAATAACTATAATAAAGACGTTGCTATTTACTACTGACGTCACGTACAGGGGTTAGCTGCATGCAAATGTAAGCGGCAAGCTCAGTTTATCGGTTTGTTATCTGCAATCTCCACGTGGTAATGTGTCCGATTTTATTTACGGTAAGTCATAATGAACTAGATTTATTTGGTATGTAAATTAAAGTTTTACAAACTGAGATATTTGCTATATGGTTTTAATTTGTATATAAATACCTGATTCTCATTTTTTTTATTCTTGTACGCGCTGAACATAGCTACACAGCATCAGAAACAGATCTTTATTAAACAGATTAAAAATTTACGACCTATCCAGTCCTTCCTCATGTCGGGCATAATTTAGGCAAGTTGACAGAAAATTGTGACTTTTGCAACTATATATATGGCGAATGGCGTAATTGTGGCATTCATCGACGCTATTACGGTTAAGGTAGCACCTTAAGTCAAATCAATGAAGACATAAGAATAAAATAATTGATTTGTTAAATGCTAGCCATGGGAACAATGAAAGTTTTCAAGCCATCGGTACTGACCATTTGCTCCAGAATTTAAATATGGAATAAAGCCGAAAAATTTGTGCAAACTAGTTTTCTATGTTGTTTCCATTTTAAAACTACTAGGAAATATGTCCGGAAGAAAAGGCATACTGCATTAATACGGCAGCTTCTACAGTATATTAAACATTTTTTTTGATTAATCAACAGCATTTGCTACAATTAAAAGCCAAGCCACAGTCGCAAGCAGAGTGGTGCATGGGAGGTCACACGTTAATGTGTTGTTCATCAAATCGCGCGCAACAGCTAGAACGTTTACACCAGTTTGGAAGTTCACTCAACGTAATGCCTCATATCGGTAATTTTCTCGCTATTCTTGATTCACCAACCTCGCTACTGCTTCCGAAAGAGGATTTTGAGAGACCGTCCAATGAGGTGAGAGAATTTGCCCAGCCGCAAGTTCGAGCTACGCTACCTGTTGCTCGTATTTCTTCCAGTTCCTCATGTTGGCGCTCCAATTTCCTCTAAGAAGCTATTTTCACCAACGACAAAGGGGACACGCACGTCGAAGTGCGTCCTGGAGCGACTTTTTTTCATAACGTAAGAGAGGCACAAAATCCTTTCTTCCGTCTGCATATTCTCCTCGGTTTCCCATCTTCTTTGATCAGCCTGAGGCGAAGCCAAAGCTCATTTCACTCCATTCGCCCAAAGTCTTTATACGGCGCCGGAACTCTTTGATGTAACGATGATGAAAAATTATAAAAGCTCCCTCTTCATTTATTCCGGGAGACTTTTCCGCCTACAGCAAACTTTCGTTCACTGCGAGAGAAAACTTTATTAGTTCCTCGACGTTCGAACAAAATAGGTCGTGCTAAACTACACATTATATTTTTGTTCAGTTAATGTAAGTAAGGAAAAATTGTTGTGTTGTACAAAAGTGACAAAGTTTATATTGCGTGTCATTTCTTTCCATTGACATTTTCAATTAGAAGCATCAAAGATAATTGGAAGTATTGCGATAAGTAGCTGGTTTCTTCTTGAGAGAAATGATTCTCAGTAAGTCCTCAAATGTTATTTTCAGGCCGACGACGGTAGAGGTTACAGCCCACACAGATACTGATGTGTGTATAAATGTACATTTCCTCTCACATGCCTACACGGTGCTAAGGTCAGAACGAACTTTGATATGTTTGTCCGCTTTTTCGTTGGTGAAAATCACGTGTAAGATGTAGAGACTACTACTACACACATACATGTATCTACAACAATAAATATACGCATTTTCTCACGTACCTAGAGGACGGTGAGCTCAAAAGAAACTTAGACGTGTTTGATTGATTTTTCGTTGGTAAAAATCACATCTGAGAGGAAGAGAATAACAACATACTAAAGTGGAATAACTACGAGAAACAACTCGGACAGACTGAATAACAACTATTACTGTGTATATTTCCTCATGTCATTTTACTGTCATTTCAAAATCTGCTTACGAAGAAGCGGTTTTAGACAATAACGCTTGTATGAATGTGTTCGGCTCAAATACCTATATGCACTTGCTGTTAAGTATTAAAATTTCCATCATTATGCTCACAATAAATAAGTGTTCCATTTGTGTTGGATGTCAGTTGTTGTAAGGAGGAACGTATCTATTATTTTCTAGCAAGAATATGTGAGTTATTGGAATGACCTCTTTCGTCTTCACCGTGATATGATGACGTACAATATGTCACCAGCATGGGCATCGACCTTCGAACGTTTCTTGGAAAGAAAAAGTTTTGCTTTATTAACTTTTTGGTAATTTTTTCGAAAATCTCTTTCTTTTGTACGTTTCTACGTGGTAGTGCTTTACCATTGTCAAAGTTCGACGGAAACGTGGAGCATTCATCTTTGTTACAAGTCAATGCTTCGATGCACGTATTTTCATTTCTATCACGATATACATTCGTCATTTTATCAGTGCAAGAAAGTTACATAAATAATTTGTGTAACAGAATGTGTAATAAGACGCCAAAGGCTTTCTCACATAACAACATTTACAAAACTCGCGATGCATTTACCACCTACATGTAATGGCTTCAAATATGAAAGGAAATCTCACCTCCGTATGTCTGCTTCACAAGCAATACAGGTATTTAGACCGAACGGACCATGTAGGGATAACTTGTTCATAGCAAAGTTGATAAAAAGAACTGTTCCAGATCAAGAATTCACAACCGAAATTTAAGGAGAGAAAATGCTACTCTTAGCCTCCGTTTCCAAAAAAGATTTCACGTTAATATAGAGAAAAATAGGTGACAAAATCAGTTAGTTTAGTGCCAGAAACATTACTAACAGAATAATTCAAGGGATTACATCAAATACAACGTCTAAAACGCAATTTAACGAGCAATATCTGGACACTCAAGCTCATACCACTCCATTACTTTTTGTTTTTATTATGACTCGGTAAATATTTTAATTGTCCTGGAAATCATTAAGTTCACTTACAGTATGTGATGACATTAACATGAACTGTGCAGATTCGCTTATGAGTTTGTAAGCTGGCTCGAAGTACTTTAAATATAACTTAGGCAGGATTAGGGTAACGATCTTAATGTTTTGTCCAAAGAATCACACTGTGTTGCTATTATTGATCATAACAATCTCAGTGCATCACTTTATATGAACAAAACGAATGGGCTGTTCATTAAACCACACAACGAACTGCACCAGTCAGATCGTTTGGAAATCTGCCCTCGTTAATTGTTATTTATATAAGAGATTAGAAGCTACTTTTAAATTTTTCCTAGTATTATAAATGTGATATAAGTTTAATTATGTTATTGTAGTTGGTGGTGCCTTCTGAAATAAAGTAAAACGGTGTTGTTATTGTGCCCCAAAACGTAATTTTAGCACTACACTGATGCTCTAGAATCACACCAAAACTGTAATATAAACTTCCTTTTTATTTTGTTCGTCGAATATAGTGCTAAAATCAACCAGCCATGTGTGAGAAGTGTGGATGTTGCCGCAACGTAGGTACACATGACGTATTTTGTGCAAATTGTAGGTTATGGTTTCACTGGGGAGACTGTAGTAGGGAGAGAAGGATGATCAGAAGGGTTCTTCCACAAAATTTTGGGTAAAGCCAGAAAGACCGTAAAATGGAGGAACAGTAACTGAAGATTTGTGCCCTTCAGGAAGAGCTGGAAGAAGCGATATTGACGACTGCTGAAGGTGAAAGAGAGAGAGCCCAAATTTTCTTACAAAATTCCAGTTCGGTTAAGAAACAGATTTCGCTTGCAGCCAGGTTTAGAGAAGGAAGAGTCTCATACAGATGGGGAGAGGTGTAGGTGCAGCAGAAAAATGCTAAGAAATTTACAAGCTACTCGGTTGAATATCAGAACGAGAAAATAAGAATTCTTCTGGTAGGTAGCACTCTTGGGACGGGTGTACGGCAGCAGCAGAAGAAAAAATTAGTTGCAGAACACCAGGTATAAAGTTTTGTGAAACCAATTGCGAGTCTTAGCCAGATAAGTGCAAATTGAGTAGAATGTTTAGGGATTTCAAAATACAAAATCAATTGCTGACAGTAGTTCAGCCAACGGAGGTCTAAAACTTTCGAATGGGGAAAAAATTCGTGTAGTCGCAAATTTTTTTACGGTGGTAGAAAGGAATACTGTGAACAACATACTAAAAATCCTGACAGGTATGAGAGTGGAGGCCTGGGACTTGAATGGGCACTTTTTTATGGTTTTCTGGAATAACTCGACAACGGCGAACTCTACCGAAAATGTTTCCTAGTACAAAGTGAATTGCGTTACTTGTCCTACGAAAAGTGTCGTATTCATTTTTTATCTAGGAATAATAGTTCCCATGTTGCAAAGCATGGAAGGGTCGTGAACTATTAAAAACAATATAAGCCATTTTTCATTTTTACAAAATTATTTTTTATGTCGCAGTCATAATCTGTTTCGGCCTACAGTGACCGCCTTCAGACACAATAGACGTCGTTTGGTGGCCAAATCTGCAAGCATTGTGTCGTGAAAAAGTAACTGTGTCAAGAATTAAAAACAGTGTTGTAACAGTATAAAATTAATGTTGAGTTTTAAGTGAAGTGGATTAAGAACAAATATTAAATTTATGTACGCCATCTGAGTGCAGTAGAGCCTATTAAGGGACAAATTGTGATATGATGGGCGTAACAGGATGTGGGAAAGGAGTAGAGGGGGGGAGGGTAACAGGTAATCGCGTGAGAAATGGGAGGTCGCCAGACTGTGGTCATGCTCTTCCCTGTTTCGTAGGTTTGAAGAACGAGCGGAAGAGTCCCCACTCCCTCTACCCCACTACGTCACAGGAAACAACTACAGAGTTTTTTACAAACTTATGTCTACTCTTTCGCTGTTCCCTTATTAAACTCGCAGTGCGAGGACACGTCCAGGAGTGTTTATTTTCCTCTAGCTACGATAACTGCAATACAAGCACGAGTTAGTAATAATACTGATGCATATGGACAGATTCTACGTATATCTCTGCACACGGTTCTACACTGATAGAGGAGAAACTGAGTTTTAATCTTGTAGTACCAAGCTCCAATGTTGTTCTGGGAAAGCTGACTTCCTCCACCACAACCCGAGCTCGTTTTTCAGTTTACAGAGAAACTGCATGCGCAATGAAAGACGTGTAGTGTTCGTGGTGGGGGAAGCTGCCTTTCCCTGAAGAAAGGTACAGCTGCCTTACGGGGTGACTGAGAACCAATTTTCACTGTAGCAGTGCGGAACATTGTGTAGAGATTTAAGTAGATGATGTCCGCACGCGTTTTTTTCTGTTGGTGTTATCAGTAACTCTGATCTGTGTTGCGTGGAAGGTTTACGCACTTTTTGGAAAATAAGCACCCACTGGGCATGTCTGCGCACTTGTCACTCTGCAAGATTGACTAAGCTATGAATATGTTTTAAGTATTCGTGCTGAAGTTGCGACTGGGTGTCAAATATTTTACATAAAATATAAGGTTTTAAATAAAATGGTCTTAAATAAAGTGTCTTAACTAGAGTTGTTTGTTAAAGTTATGGTTAAATTCAGCCTCAGTGGCTTCTCTCAATTTTGGTGGAAAATCGTGGGCTACATTTAATGTTAATTGAAAGGGTCTTAAATAATGTGTCTTAACTAGAGTTGTTTGTTAAAGTTATTTATTAACTTGCTCGTGATTTAAGTAATTAATGTCTCTCAAATAATCTTGCCCGAGTGGCGCTTATCAAATTTTAAATGAGATCGTTTTGGTTAATTAATAAACCCCCTGGAATTGAAATGTTCACTTTATTGGATCAGCCCGTCCACCCCCTTTAGATTTAGAGGTTAAAAAAAAAAAACAGATGTTAAGTATTCCGTTCCACACATTATCATCAGCGAATATTACCACTAACATCATTTCCCTCTAAATTTTAATCTCATTCCTGAATCTTTCTCTTGCTTCTCTCTATCGAACAGTAGAGTCGACAGCCTACATCTCCGTCCTCACTCAGTTTGGTCTGAGTTCTTTCTTGGACATCCGTGCTTACTTTTTCCTTTTGAGTCCTGTAGATATTGTATATTCCATCACATCAATAGATCACCTATGCCTGAGGTATAGGTAGGATTTTCGCATTAAGTACAAAGCTAGGGGGCTATTTCAGTACCGGCGAGCCTTGGCATTAGTGGCGATTTAAGGAGGGTAAAATGGGCTCAAGGGGTGGCCTGAAGTTTGTGTGAGGGAGGGCACTGGACTAGGGTAGTCCATGCAGCTATAATAACCAAAGTTCCACAGTGAAGTAATGGTTAGCACATCTCCCAAGTGAGCAGGAGACAGGGCTTTAAGTTACCGAACGAGGCACAAATTTTAATACATTTCTTCAGCTTCTATTATTATCGAAGATAAACTTCGGTAGCTCAGCGTGTTCAGTCAGAGTGTTAGCTGCCATCTGTAATAAAAAAACTGAGTTAATCGATCAACAACGAACTTAAACGGATGTCTTACGACGTCTGCCCCGAGCAGATGCAACGAACAAAAGCGAACAAAATGAGATTTAACAAAAAAAAAGGACCCGGGTTCGCTTCTCGGATGAGCCGGGGATTTTTTTCCGCTCAGGGACTGGGTGTTGTGTTGTCTTCATCATCATTTCATCCCCATCCGGCGCGCAGGGCAGGTCGCCCATTGTGGCGTCGAATGTAATAAGACCTGCACCAAGGGGCCTCCCGGCCAATGACGACAAACGCTCATTTCGATTTTCCACATAGGTTAAACCTAAATACCTAAGAACTACGAACCTCTTATCCCTTTCTAAAATGTCGAACCTCTCTTCCATGCCGAGAAACCATACGAATGTGGACTTAATTCTTCCATCCACTACCAAGCGCAACACCAGAACTGCCTATGTTGTGCTTTTAACTTTATACACCACTGGCCATTAAAATTGCTACACCAAGAGGAAATACAGATGATAAACGGATATTCATTGGACAGATAAATTATACTAGAAATGACATGTGACTACATTTTCACACTATTTGGGTGTTTAGATCGTGTGAAATTAGTACCCAGAACGACCACCTCTGGCCGTAATAACGGCCTTGATATTCGTGGGCATTGAGTCTAACAGAGTTTAAATGGCGTGTACAGGTACAGCTGCCCATGTAGCTTCAACACGATACCACACTTCATCAAGAGTAGTGACTGGCGTATTGTGACGAACCAGTTGCTCAGCCACCATTGACCAGACGGTTTCAATTGGTGAGAGATCAGGAGAATATGCTAACCAGGGCAGCAGTCGAACATTTTCTGTATCCAGAAAGGCCCGTACAGGACCTGCAACAGGCGGTCGAGCATTATTCCCCTGAAATGTAGGGTTTCGCAGGGATCGAATTAAGGGTAGAGCCACGGGTCGTAACACATCTGAAATGTAACGTGTACAGTTCAAAGTGCAAGCAATGCGAACAAGAGGTGACCGGAAAGTGTAACCAATGGCACCCCATAGCATCACGCCGGGTGATACGCCAGTATGCCGATGACGAATACACGCTTCCAATGTGCGTTCACCGCGATGTCACCAAACACGGATGCGACCATCATGATGCTGTAAACAGACCCTGGATACATCCGAAAAATGGACGTATTTCCAATCATGCATCCAGGTTGGTCTTTGAGTACACTATCGCAGGCGCTCCTGTCTGTGATGCGGCGTCAAGGGTAACCGCAGCCATGGTCTCGGAGCTGATAATCCATGCTGTTGCAAACGTCGTCGAACTGTTCGCCCAAATGGTTGTTGCCTTGCAAACGTCCTCATATGTTGACTCAATGATCGAGACGTGGCTGCACGATCCGTTACAGCCATGCGGATAAGATGCTTGCGGCTATCGAGCGTACGGGGTGCAGTCGTCTGCAAGTAGTCGCTCACGTCGGCACCAATGATGCCTGTCGCTTGGGTTCTGAGGCGATCCTCAGTTCGTACAGGCGGCTGGCGGATTTGGTGAAGACCGCTGGCCTCGCACGCGGGGTGCAAGCAGAGCTCTCTATTTGTAGCATCGTTCCCAGAGTTGATCGGGGTCCTTTGGTTTGGAGCCGAGTGGAGGGTCTCAACCAGAGGCTTCGTCGACTCTGTGATGGTCTTGGCCGCTGATTTCTAGACTTGCGCTATTGAGCGGTGAATTGTAGGACACCCCTAGATAGGTCAGGGGTGCACTACACAAAGGAAGCGGCTACTCGGGTAGCAGAGTACTTGTGGCGTGCACATGGGGTTTTTTTAGGCTAGGCAGTAGTGCGAGGTGTCCTGATGAACACTCACCAGTCGACGTGCAGGCAGGGAAATCAGGACGAGCTCAGTGTAAAGACACTTTAGCTATCAAGATATTAGCAGTAAATTTTCAGAGTGTTCGAATAAAGTTCCTGAATTTACAGCCCTCCATGAAGCGTGTGGCACGCAAATTACTCTCGGGACTTAGACCTGGCTGAACCCTGAGATAGGAAGTTCTGAAATATTTAGTGAGGGTTGGAACGTGTATCGGAAAGACAGATTAGACACTGTAGGAGGTGGTGTCTTCTTTGCAGTGGACAAAAATATTGTGTCTACTGAGGTCGAAGTAGAGTGTGATTGTGAAGTTATCTGGACACGTTTAACAGGGCTAGGAGAAATAATGTTAATTGTTGGGACTTATTACCGGCCACCAGGTTCCACCATGACAGTTCTAGAATCATTCAAAGGGAGTCTACACTCTGTATCGCAGAAGTAGCCGGATCATGCTATATTAGTCGGAGGCGACTTCAACCTACCTAGTACTGGGATGTCTATGGATTCATTACAGGTGGTACAGACAGGCCGTCGTAAGAATTACTTTTGAACACATTATCCGAAAACTATCTTCAGCAGCTAAATCGACAGCCAACGCGTAATGGAAATATTTTAGATGTGGTAGCCACGAGCAGACCAGACCTCATCGACGGTGTCACTGTTGAGACAGGGATTAGTGGTCATGATGTTGACATTACGACTATGGTTACGAAAGTTAAAAAGTCGCTCAAGGAGGCTAGGAGAGTATTCTTACTAGGAAGAGCAGATAAGCAGTTGTTAGCATCCCACTTAGTACATGAATCGACTTTATTTACTTTCGGTACGATGGACGTAGAAGAGATATGGGAAAATTTTTAACACATTGTAAATCACGCATTGGAGAAGTATGTGCCGAAAAAGGGGATCACGGACGGGAAAGACCCACCGTGGTTTAACAGCGAAATTCTGAGAATGCTCAGGAAGCAAAGACAGTTGCACTCGCGGTACAAGAAAGATCGGGAGAATGAGGACAGGCAAAAGTTAGTAGAGATTCGTGCTGCTGTAAAAGGAGCGATGCGCGAAGCATACAACCACTACCACCGTCATACCTTAGCAAAAGATCTTGCAGAAAACCAAAGGAAATTCTGGTCTTACGTAAAATCGGTAAGCGGGTCGAAGGCTTCCAACCAGTCATTCACTGATCAGTCTGGCCTGGCAACGGAAAACAGCAAAACGAAAGCTGAAATTTTACATTTAACATTTGAGAAATCTTTCACGCAGGAGGATCGTACAAACATACCGCCGTTTGAGTCTCGTACAGATTCCCGTATGGAGGACATAGTGATAGACACCCCTGGGGTTGTGAAGCAGCTGAACTGGTTGCAAATAAATAAATCGCCAGGTCCTGATGGGTTTCCATTCGGTTTTACAGAGTGTACTCTACTGCATTGGCTCCTTACTTAGCTTGCATTTGTCGCGAATCTCTTGCCCAACGCAAAGTTCCCAGCGACTGGAAAAAAGTGCAGGTCACGCCTGTGTATAAGAAGGGTAGAAGGACGGATCCTCAAAATTACGGACCAATATCCTTAACATCGGTTTGTTGCTGGATTCACGAGCATATTCTCAATTCGAATACAATGACTTTCCTTGAGACAGAGAAGTTGCTGTCCATGCATCAGCACGGCTTTAGGAAGCATCTCTCCTGCGAAACGCAAGTAGCCCTTTTTTCTCATGATATCTTGCGAACCACAGATGAAGGGTATCAGACGGATGCCATATTCCTTGACCTCCGGAAAGCGTTTGACTCGGTACTACGGTACGAGCATATGGGATTGGTTCCCAAATATGTGAGTGGCTCGAAGACTTCTTAAGTAATAGAACCCAGTACGTTGTCTTCGATGGTGAATGTTCATCGGAGGTGAGGGTATCATCTGGAGTGCCCCAGGCAAGTGTGGTAGGTACGCTGTTGTTTTCTATCTACATAAATCTTTAGGATAGGGTGGATAGCAATGTGCGGCTGTTTGCTGTTGATGCTGTAATGTACGGTAAGGTGTCGTCCATGAGTGACTGTAGGAGGAACAACATGATTTGGACAGGATTTGTGATTGGTGTAAAGAATGACAGCTAAATCTAACTATAGATAAATGTAAATTAATGCAGATGAATACGAAAAAGGATCCCGTAATGTTTGAATGCTCCATTAGTAATGTAGCGCTTGACACAGTCACGTCGATTAAATATTTGGGCTTAACACTGCAGAGCGATATGAAGTTGGACAAGTATGTAATGGCAGTTGTGGGGAAGGCAGATAGTCGTCTTCGGTTCATTGGTAGAATTTTGGGAAGATGTGGTTCATCTGTAAAGGAGACCGCTTATAAAACACTAATACGACCTATTCTTGAGTACTGTTCGAGCGTTTGGGGTCCCTATCAGGTCGGATTGATGGGGAACATAGAGGCAATTCAGAGGCGGGCTGCTAGATTTGTTACTGGTAGGTTTCATCATCACGCGAGTGTCACGGAAATGCTTCAGGAACTCGGGTGGGAGTCTCTGGAGGAAAGGAGGCGTTCTTTTCGTGAATCGCTGCTGAGGAAATTTAGAGAACCAGCATTTGAGGCTGACTGCAGTACAATTTTACTGCCGCCAACTTCTATTTCGCGGAAAGACCACAAAGATAAGGCTTGTACAGAGGCATACAGGCAGTCATTTTTCCCTCGTTCTGTTTGGGAGTGGAACTGGGTGAGAAGATGCTAGTTGTGGTGCGAGGTACCCTCCGCCACGCACCGAATGGTGGATTGCGGAGTATGAAACTTCCTGGCAGATTATAACTGTGTGCACGGACCGAGACTCGAACTCGGGACTTTTGCCTTTCGCGGGCAAGTGCTTCGGTAGCTCAGATGGTAGAGCACTTGCCCGCAAAAGGCAAAGGCCCTGAGTTCGAGTCTCGGTCGGTGCACACAGTTTTAATCTGCCAGGAAGTTCCATATAAGCGCACACTCCGCTGCAGAGTGAAAATCTCATTCTCGATTGCGGAGTATGTATGTAGATGTAGATGTAGATGCCTGGCATCTCGACTGCTAGTGATACGAGGTCGTTTGGATCCAGAACGGCGTTGCGTATTACCCTCCCGAACCCACCGATTCCATATTCCGCTATAGTTCAATTCTTTTATCTTGGCGGCTCGCGCACGCCCGCCCAGACGCGGGAGATTGCTGCGTTGCCAGTTGCACACGACGCACGCGCCGAGAGAAGCAGCGCCATAGTATAGCATAGTTACGTTTAGAGTGGAGCGCGCAGTTCATGAAGTAAAGCCACCACGGCCGCATTAACCCCTTCGCTGCTACAGAGACGTGCTCCCCGCATTCCACGCTGTGCGCGATTTTGTCACTGCACTGCTCGCCTGTGCTGACACACGGTCGTCCGACTGCTTTGACACTCTTGTCATACGATTCCACAAAAGCTATTTGGCCCAAAAATTAGATTTTCACACATCTTCTTGACTGATACCTTCCCACCATAAATAACTTAATTTTGTCTCGATGTTCAACGCAGTTATTATTGCAGCATTAAATGTAGTAAACCAATGTACGAAATTTTGAAGAGTTTGCAGAGGTAAAAGTCCATAGCGTATACTTTCCGTATGGTCGATTTTAGTTGCCACAATGTTGAGAATGAAATGTGGACAAGATACCTAAATTTCATATAAAATTTACTGTATAACAATATCTCATTTAATTTAAGTACCACATAGGTGTCGTATGTAATACTGAGAAATATTCCATCTTTCGCGACTGTAATAAAAGTTTTATTTACACCGGGCGCGTTTGGCTTTATTTTAAACAATCGAAACAAAATTAAGTCATTTATGGGGGGAAGGTATCAGTCAAGAAGATGTGTAAAAATCTTATTTTTGGGTCAAATAGTTTTTGTGAAATCGAATAAGTGTGTCAAAGCAGTGGGAACACCATGTGTCTGCACAGGCGAGCAGTGCAGTGTCGACAAAATCGCGCACAGCGCGGAATACGGGGAGCACGTGTCTGCAGCAGTGAAAGGGTTAATGAAGAGACAAAGCACTAGAAATTTCACAAAATTGCATTCAAACGAATAAAATTCGTGAAGTAAGATACTTCGATATTGTTTTTAAATGAAGAAAGTTTTGAGCACCGCCCAAGGATAGATCTTGTCACCTTCCAATTACCAACCCAACGCCTTAACAGTTACGCTAACGCAACACGTCCTACAATGTAACTCTATGAGGACATGTCACGCAAAATACTGACAAACACTGTTGGTATGACTATGAATTACTCACACTTCGTCGAAGTACGATAGAAAATAAACAATTACCGCTGTTCTTTATTGCGAAAAAGCGGTTCGTGAGATTGATACAAACTCCTTTCCTTGCTATCGCCTGAATTAGGAGTGTTATGGCTTGTTTGGTTTAATTAATTAATAGAATATGTAGCAATTGGTATAAAGAATGCTTTTTCCAAACTTTCTATAAAAGAAAGTCTGCTATCAAGACATTGCTTTTGTTCTGCAGGGCTATTACAAATGATTGAAGCGATTTCATAAATTAACTGTAGCTCCATTCATTGACATATGGTCACGACACACTACAGATACGTAGAAAAACTCATGAAGTTTTGTTCGGCTGAAGCCGCACTTCAGGTTTCTGCCGCCAGAGCGCTCGAGAGCGCAGTGAGACAAAATGGCGACAGGAGCCGAGAAAGCGTATGTCGTGCTTGAAATGCACTCACATCAGTCAGTCATAACAGTGCAACGACACTTCAGGACGAAGTTCAACGAAGATCCACCAACTGCTAACTCCATTCGGCGATGGTATGCGCAGTTTAAAGCTTCCGGATGCCTCTGTAAGGGGAAATCAACAGGTCGGCCTGCAGTGAGCGAAGAAACGGTTGAACGCGTGCGGGCAAGTTTCACGCATAGTGATGTGAAAGATTCAGTGTTTAAACCTCCTCTAGCAAGAAACGTGCCAGAACTGCGAGCTCGCATCAACAATGCTTTCGAACTCATTGATGGGGACATGCTGCGCCGAGTGTGGGAGGAACTTGATTATCGGCTTGATGTCTGCCGAAACACTAAAGGGGCACATATCGAACATTTGTGAATGCCTAAAAAAACTTTTTGAGTTTTTGTATGTGTGTGCAAAGCATTGTGAAAATGTCTCAAATAATAAAGTTATTGTAGAGCTGTGAAATCGCTTCAATCATTTGTAATAGTCCTGTATTACTTTATTTATGACTGAACGTTTCTAAAACTGAGGACACTCGTCCGTGCTCTGCTCTGCAGACGAGATCTGGCAACGTCGTTCTCTGTTCATTGGCTGGCTGTGTTTTGTGACGTCAAATGCGCAGAACGAACCTAAGCTCGGCCGCCAACATAAATGACGCGCACTTTAACAGTCATAGGATTTCGACCAACGCAAGCACCAATGTCGCGATACGATAAACCGCAATCGCGATAGGCTACAATCCGACCTTCATCAAAGTAGGAAACGTGATGGTACGCATTTCTCCTCCTTACACGAGGCATCACAACAACGTTTCACCAGCAATGCGTGTCAAATGCTGTTTGTGTATGGGAAATCAGTTGGAAACTTTCCTCATGTCAGCACGTTGTAGGGTCGCCACCGGTGACAACCTTGTGTGAATGCTCTGAAAAGCTAATCATTTGCATATCACAGCATCTTCTTCCTGTCGGTTAAATTTCGCGTCTGTAGCACGTCTTCTTCGTGGTGTACCAATTTTAATGGCTAGTAGTGTAGATCTTGCACTTACCTGCCCTTGCTATTTTAGGTATTGTGTGGATGCTTTTTATGCGATAGTCTTATGCTGTGTCTCCAGCTCTTTGTTTCTACACAAGCAATTGAACAGTCATTCGGTGGCCATTCCCCAAAATGATTTAAGAAGTTCCGTATGATGTTGTACGGCCTGTCTAACCTATGAGAAGTTAGGCGCACTTACTCTGGTGTTCCAGGAGATATTTCCAGTTTCGGTTTTGCATTGTCTTGCCGCAGTCAGTCCATAAAAGTGCTTGTAATTAAGTCTTTCAAGCGACGTCCATTATCGTCCGAAAGCATCACCTGGTTTCCCGTTGCAAAGATGATTGTTAAAACATAATTTTACTGCCCATTCGATAGAGCGAGTCCAGATCAGTGTAGTCCGAAATATGTTTTGTAGATATGTATTAAATGGAATAGTAAAACTCGAAGAATATCCAGTACTGTAGCAGCAACGGCACTGCCCCAGCCCACGCTGACTGCTACCGCCAAGCATGCACCGCTAGTCACTCGCTGTTGGAGTACTGTCTATTCGTCATGTTTTACTGTTCCTGTTAATACATAACTCCAAAACATATATCTGACTAGACTAACTTGGGAGCGACTTATCGAATTAGCAAGTAAAATGCCAAACTGAAAATAACTGTTCTAATGGAAAACAAACCGATGCTTTTTGTTAATACTGGGCGTGGCATGAAAGAAGTGACGAGTAGGAATTGTTTCGGCTGACTCCAGCTACACAATGCAGAATCGAAGTTGGAAATATCTGCCTAAACAGGAGATAAAATGTACCTGACGACTGTTAGGAGCGACCCCCTCATTAGAAATCAACCTTCCAAAGCTCTGTTAAACTCTAATACTGGATCCCGTATATCTTCCATGTCGACTCGCACTTCGTCTATCACTACATAAGACACTTCCTCTCCCTCGAAGAGGCCTTTAATGTACTCTTCACAGTTTTCCAAACTCTCTTCTGTGTTTAACAGTACAATGTCTCTTGTACTTGTCACCTTTGTTTTTAATTTCATCGGTAGCTACACTACTGGCCATTAAAATTGCTACACCAAGAAGAAATGCAGATGATAAACTGGTATTCATTGAACAAATATATTATACTAGAACTGACATGTGACTACATTTTCAAGCAATTTGTGTGCATAGATCCTGAGAAATCAGTACCCAGAACAACCACCTCTGCCCGTAATAACGGCCTTGATACGCCTGGGCATTGAGTTAAACAGAGCTTGGATGGTGTGTACAGGTACAGCTGCCCATCCAGCTTCAACACGATACCACAGTTCATCAAGAGTAGTGTCTGGCGTACTGTGACGAGCCAGTTGCTCGGCCACCATGGACCATACGTTTTCAATTGGTGAAAGATCTGGTGAATGTGCTGGCCAGGGCAGCAGTCGAACATTTTCTGTATCCATAAAGGCCCATTCAATCGGTCGTGCAATATCCTGCTGAAATGTAGGGTTTCGCAAGGATCGAATAGAGGGTAGAGCCACGGGTCGTAACACATCTGAAATGTAACGTCCACTGTTCAAAGTGCAGTCAATGCGAGCAAGAGGTGACCGAGACGTGTAACCAATGGCACCCCATAGCATCACGCCAGGTGATACGCCAGTATGGCGATGGCGAATACACGCTTCCAATGTGCGTTCACCGCGATGTCACCAAACACGGATGCGACCATCATGTTGCTGTAAACAGAACCTGGATTCATCCGAAAAAATAACGTTTCGCCATTCGTGCACCCAGGTTTGTGGTTGAGTACATCATCGCAGGCGCTCCTGTTTGTGATGCAGCGTCAAGTGTAACCACAGCCATGGTCTCGGAGCTAATAGTCCATGCTGCTGCAAACGTCGTCGAACTGTTCGTACAGATGGTTGTTGTCTTGCAAACGTCCCCATGCGGATAAGATGCCGGTCATCTCGACTGCTAGTGATACGAGGCCGTTGGGATCTAGCATGGCGTTCCGTATTACCCTCCTGAACCCTCCAATTCCATATTCTGCTAACAGTCATTGGATGTCGACCAACGCGAGCAGCAACATCGCGATACGAAAGCCGCAATCGCGATAGGCTACAATCCGACCTTTATCAAAGTCGCAAACGTGATGGTACGCATTTCTCCTCCTTACACGAGGCACCTCAACAACGTATCAGCATGCAACGTCGGTCAACTGCTTTGTGTGTATGAGAAATCGGTCGGAAACTTTCTTCATGTCAGCAGGTTGTAGGTGTCACCACCGGCGCCAAGCTTGTGCGAAGGCTCTGTAAAGCTAAACATTTGCATATCACAGCATCTTCTTCCTGTCGGTTAAATTTTGCTTCTGCAGCATGTCATCTTCGTTGTGTAGCAATTTTAATGGCCAGTAGTGTATTTGACTTTCCGATTTGCTGCATTAGTCATTGAGACGACCGTCTCTTTTTCGATTTGTTTTCATTTTTTTCGGGTGATATTTCGCCTTGGATTCCTACGCCTCATATTTGACATTGTCTGTGTGAATTTTTCTGCTTCCTTCTTCCATCGATCAATCGGAGTTATATTACCTTGTTAGTAGATTACAAAAAGAGGGTAGTGCTAAACAAGTGTTTTAAATCGTAAAAGTGTCCTTAACTCGTTTGCTGTAACTCGAATGGCTCACAGCTGGCTCCAATAACTCCTCCGAGAGTTATGCTTCCTGTGCGGAATACTTGGAGTTTGGTTGCGATGGCTCTCCGCGGCGACGAAAACAGTCCGTCAGTTGGCGGCAAGTTGCCGCCGGTGTCTCGCGGAAGCGGAGCACGGGAAATTTCCGGCGCGACTGTTGGCCGTTAATTAGCGACAACGGAACTGCACGGCTCGGAGCAGGGGGTGGGGCGCACACCGGTATTCCATAACGGCCCAATTAACGCTCCCCCTAGCCGCGTGCCCCGCGCGCTGTCAAATCCGCTTAACGACAACTTCTTAAGCCCCGAAGCTCATTTGGCCGAGTTGCGTTTCCGAAACAGATGCTGCGAGAAAAACGGCAGGGCGCAGCTCAGCGCTGAACAAAAATGGTCGGTTGGGGCATCCGCGGAAATTAAATTACTGGTCCCGCGACCCAGCAGACGAACGCAGGCCGTCGCCTCTCGGGGAACGGGAGGGAAAAGGGAGGATGGAATATAAACAGCCGCGAGCGCGTAAAGCCGTTTTTCATATTCCGCTAAAATGGAGCTGTAGGACCGCAGAGATACCTAGACTCTTCGTCCCTCTCCTCGCCGTCCGGCTAAAGATAAAAACAATGGGTATAGAAAATAAGCACCAAACAGCAGAAAGTTCGCAGTCCCTACGGACTGTGGGAGAATCGCCAGTGTAATAGACAGGCTAGTAGATCCCTTTCTTTCATATATATTTACTTTCCTACGAGTGAAATTTCACCTCTTAAATTCACGTGCGTCCTTATACCGTAGTTACAGAAGAAAGCTTCATACGGAGCAGAGGTTTCTTAGACGTGTGATCCTTTCACAGTGTTTCAGTAGCAGTCTTTAAGGGCAAGAAATGTAGGAGGATACAAGCCAATTCTAAACTTTTTACTTCCCGCCGGATATACAAGAGATGTACAAAGATACCGAAACACCATAAACAGAACACATTAGCACTCCTAATACAAAGTAGGAAAACCGTTGACGTCCAAAACTGATTCCAGGCGTATGTTGATAGGCATCATTTGAGTATTAATCGATTGTACAATAATGTCATATCTTTGCTCTCGAGATGTTACATGTGAGCGAGCAGCAATGTTGGAAGTCGTATCGCAGGGTTAGGTTACCATCTTTGGTGTTCGCGTAGGCGCAGTAGCAGGTAGTGGTTAGCTATGTTAAAGTGAGGAAGCAGTTGTCATGTTACGTTTCAAATGTAAAGTCTCAGTTTATCGACGTGTTTAATTAAGATGATTATGCAATGACAACTGATCTGAGAAGGAGGAAGTGTAACGGAAATATTTTATTTACGTGAAGAGGAATTATAAGGTAATTTTTTTGAAGTCACTCTTTTATTATTGTAGTGCCATTTTTCATCTACCTTTTTCTTACAATTTTTAATTGATCATGGATTTTTCAAAAGTAGTAAAGAAACCAAGTGTGTTCCGAAAATACTTCGATTTGCTACTAACAGAGAACTCATTGTACCTCATTGCATGATGATGAATTGATGAGGTGAACACAAATACCCAGTCCCCGGGCAGAGAAAATCCTCAAACCGGCCGGGGAATCGAACCCGGGACGCCGGGACCTCTGGATCACGGGGTACCGGGTTCTATTCCCAGCCGGGTTGGGGATTTTCTCTGCCCAGGGACTGGGTATTCGTGTTTTCCTCATCATTTCATCATCATCATTCATAAGAGTGGCTAGATTGGACTGTGTTAGAAATGGACTGCGAAAAAGTTGAGACCCCCACAAACCAAACATCAGCATCATCATCATCATCATCATCGTCATCATCTCCTCACCAGTGTCTCAGTGTAGATATAGTAATTTGCAGCCGGAGCGTAACGGTGCGCAAGACACAGCAGTACTGCAACGCATTATCCAGATTTGCGCAGAATAGACATAAGGACTAAATATTTTGATGTTTATTTTTTAGTCAATCAGGGTCAACTCATGTCATTCAGAGGCAGTTAGATTTTTGTGTGTTGTGTTTATTAGTTTTAGTTCTGGGACCTGTGATCAATTTTGCAAAACTAATTGTCGTAGGCTTTATGACAAAGTTCACTGTTGAGGCATTGTTTCCTGTTCAAAATTCTTGCAGTCTGATTATTCACTTTACCAGTAAAAATGGTTCAAATGGCTCTGAGCACTATGGGACTTAACATCTATGGTCATCAGTCCCCTAGAACTTAGAACTACTTAAACCTAACTAACCTAAGGACAGCACACAACACCCAGCCATCACGAGGCAGAGAAAATCCCTGACCCCACCGGGAATCGAACCCGGGAACCCGGGCGTGGGAAGCGAGAACGCTTTACCAGTATTAAACGCCTGCCTTTGTGGGGCGGCGGTTAGAAAATTTACTGTTGTATAAATGTTAGAATGTTGAAACACTTCACGGCCGATGCACCGTATGTGGGGCGGCTGGTTGGAATTAATTGTTATATAAGTGTTCCTATTATTTATGGTGTTGTTTTGCCGTTCTCAACACTGGCTCTCTAACTACAATATTGGCAACCAGAAAGTGATTAGCAAAACGTGAAGCCTGTAATTAGAATTCCTAGTGCCCACTTCATCTGAGAAACACACTTATAGCTGCAGCTTATAGCTCTGAGGAATTAGGAGATTGTCTGGGATTCATAATCAAAAACGATTTTGATTAAAAATAGTTCAGTATATTCTGAAAGTCACAGATGAAAAAAAAGAAGAATCCACACAATCTGACTAATAGAGCAGTTCAGAGTCTATTGCGCTGGCAACTATAACTGTCCAAATTAAATGTTTAAGTGAATGCTCGCCATAATTTGATGATAATGTTCATCAAACGCCACGCTAAATAATGGTAGAATGTCTGTCCCGCGACGGCACGTGAAAATACGACATACGCAAACTGAAGATAGAATATTAAAGTCATCACAGAATTAACACTTCTCTCGAAAATGATTTCATGGTCACGCATATCCCGAGTAACTTAATACGGCATCCGAGGCTGTTTATAGCAATGATACCGACGCGACGCGACTCCCGACACAGACTGTGTGCTATTCAGCGTCTGGAGAGAACTGGGGCCTTGCTTCCTGGCGCAGCGTTCTTATATATAAAGCCGCGGTGCAGATGGCTAAGGGAACGCCTGATCAAATCGGCTCTCCAGACTAGCCGCTGGGCTAGTAACACATCGCTTTAAGTTATCGAATAAATCATAGCTTCTTTTGCTGATGGCAGATGAAGCTCTCAATTTAAATGCGCAATCAGCACACACGTAAGTAATCATAACAAACGGCTGATGTGGCTAAGTCAGTTACTTTGGGCGAGAGAATTAATTTAATTACACTACACGCAGTAGACGAGCTCTGAACCTGCCCTTTGGAGATACGCTATCGCTATAGTTTTATAGTTATTCAAATGAAACTTCTCACATCTTTATGGTTATAGCGGATCTCCATTCTACTTAAATATAAACATCCTAGCCTTATTTATTAGCCTACTTAATCTATCTTGCTTCCTTAATTTTTAAGACAAAAACCAGAAAATCATGAATTTCAACTAAAATCTTAATTTGTGAGATCCAGAAGACTGTTTCTATTAAATAATTATGAAAAAGGAATCTAAATATAAATGTTTAAGTCTCTAGCTCTTTTCTGTTGCGCTAATGATTTATACAGAAAAACGTCCAAGTTTCGAAAATGGTTAAAGTTATCGAACCGATATTCAACACATATTAATTTAGTATTACTCCTGACATGCTAGAAACATTTTAGGTTATTTACTTGATTTTTAAAGTACTGCGCAACATTTATGACATCAGAGCTAGTTACAGCGGACTGGCTGGCACACAGTGGAAAGACTGTTGTGAATTTTATACAGCGTGAGTAGGCTGCTTCCCTACACCTTCTCACTACGACAGTTCCAATTTCTATTACGAATAATTATTGCTTCTGCACGGCTCTTATTATGTAAAACATATTATTCAATCTTATTTTCAGAACTTTCAATGTTTTTCGAGAAAACGTTATAGCATTTTTCCTTCAAAATAGTGACATGTTCAGGTAACAATGACGAGGTGGGTACTGATCACACAGCCCTCTGTTCAATGTAGACAACGAAGGCTTAGCAGTACTGAGATCTGGTGACTACTGGATAGAGGGATGCGACATTTTAGCTTCATGCTCACAAATCCATGTCTGGATGATGCGAGCTGTGTGAACGGGGCCCCTGCCATCTTGGAACACAGCATCACGATTCAGGAGCGAATTCTTGAACCATGGGATGAACTTCATCGACGGGAGTCTGAGAGTGAAGTTTTACAGAAACAGGAAACACAGTCCAAATGAAATTCTTAATGAACTGATGAAATTCCCTTAAAATGCGAATTCTCATTGCATTACAACCTGCTTTAATCCTAACATGATTTCCCATCTCTATGATCCGATACTGAAACACGAAAAGAATATTTGCTTTCTGTTTGCATTACTATGGCACTCATTGGCCCAAATGCTTTAATAGTGTCCTGTACGCTCATCTCAGTGCGTTTTTCGGACATTATACTAACAGAAAACAATTATTTTATTATTTAGATATATTATTTTTCACTGTAGACTTCATTGTAATAGCATCTTCTATTATACTGATATCTATAGATTAAAATCAAAGTTTGTTAATCAAGATTTTCCTATTCGTTTGCTCTTTTATCAAACACCACGGACAGTTTCTTATCTTTATTTCTCGCGAATCATTCTTCCATGTTTTAAGTAGATGTTATCAAAAATATTTCTTGACATGTTGCCCTGCTCTCACTTGCACCTACGCACATTCTTTGTGTTTACTCTAGGCCAATCACAATGTTTGAAAAGAGTAGTCAAATACAACATAAAAACGTGAGTGGCTTAAAGACATACTAATAGTGAGAAGCATATGTCGTTAGGGGAATGGTGCATGTCGCAGATGTAAGTGGTTCAGTTCTTTGATGTGGCAAGGTTTGTCACAGCTCCCTCATTGATCAATGTACTTATACGAGACATTTTATTCAGTAATAGCAGTAAGCAGCGAGAACAAGTAGAGATGCCTCCCTAGGCTAAACAAAGGTTTTGTGCGCACAGTGTTTGGGCACAGACATGTGCGGCAGTTAGTTCCTAACATCTGTCGCTGGCGAACGGTGTAATGTAATCTAATAAATAAATCGTTCATGCTGTTACAGCAGTGAGGATTTATTTTATGGCTGTGAAAGAGTCTTACTAACGCTTGGGCGAAGGTAGAAGCAGCTTGCTTGTGAAGGAACTTTATTTAAACGTTATGACTATTGAACTGTTTGTCGTGATTTCTGATCCCATGAAATTCGTTACCTTCTTGTAACACATATCCATAATGCCCTGTCTGGAAAACCAAGACCAAATATAATTAAGATCAGGACATAATTTTTTCTACAGTCGAACTAATCCGGGAAAGGACTTTGCTGCAGAGCAGAAAATCAAAAATAGTGCAGCGGATCAAAAATAATTCTGAGCACTATGGGACATAACAGCTGTCCCCAAGAACTTAGAACTACTTAAACCAAACTAACCTAAGGACATCACACACATCCATGCCCGAGGCAGGATTTGAGCCTTCGACCGCAGCAGTCGCGCGGTTCCGCACTGGGCGCCTAGAAACACTCGGCTACCGAGGCCGGCAGTGCAGCGGTAATATAGTGTTCTAGAGTTGCCACTGAGATCATTTACTCATCAAATTACGTGTTCCGGAACGTACCTTCGTTCACCAGGAGTTTTTATGTGAACTATTTCGATTATTTGGAATAATGTAGCGTGAGGAATAAATTATGGTAAAGTTCGAAAATTCTATGACCACTTAGGCAGTTACCCACTGTCGTTAGCATTATATCTGTGGAGGTGGACATGTGCATGATATGTATCACAAATATTCAAGGAATTTCAAAAGGAATAGTAAGGACACGAAAAAAGAGAGAGATGCATACCGTTCTTGTCTGTGCATCATTGTTCTTATAGACTGATGATGTGATGCTTGGCCTTTACACTGACTAGTAGAAAGTAATAAATGGCAGGACATAACACTGAAAGGCGATAACGAGAAATCTTGGTGCAAAACAAAAAGAAAGTCTTTACTTCAACGCCGAGCTTCAGATATTATACCAGAATGGCGATAGGTTAATATAAGCGGTATCTGCAGGTGACAAAACCGATTAACCTTGAAAAACAAAAGCGGAAGCAAAGTAAGTAGAAAATCGAACTCACAACGGCCAAGTGGAAGTAGTAATGAAGTAAACTGTATTTTATAAAACAATAAATAATTTTCAGTCAGTGTGACTACCCAGAACCGTTTTGATATTTCAAGTGGGCGTAGACTAGTTACACACAGAGCGAACTACATAAACATCTTTATCTTGTTTTACAAGACTTTCTTTTCGTACTACCTGGGTTTCCAATTGTAGGTCTGTTTTCCAGAAAACAGACTTACAAGCTAAACCTAGGTAGCCTTGAAATAAAGTTTTCTGAAACAAAACAAGGATATGTTAATTTGGTTTAAAATATATAAAAATTCATCAAGCTCCCGCATCTGTATCAATTAAAACACAGTAGCAGTGAAAGAAGACCCAGAAAACATAATTAATACGTAGATTGCAGATGAACGTCAGAATTTTATTGATGTCGAGATGTTTATATATATCTAACTGTGGATCTCAAGTCGGAAATGTTAATAGGAAACGTTACAAAAGTATTTTAAGGTAATTCGTTGAAACTGTTGACAGTACAGTCGAACTTAACCATGTGGTGCTGAGGGAATTAAACATTGGGAAAAAGGACGCTCCACGAATTATCCGAATGGGACGGAAATCGGCAGATGTGATGGACATGCACAGGTAAACAAATGATTTATATTTCAGAAAAACTGGATGGTTAAACAAGAGAAAGAGCTTCATAAATTGAAAAAATCAGTAGCACTTTGGTCCACATATGGCTCCTATGCAAACACCCTATTCGGCTTGGAATTTTTTGACATAGTTGTTGGATTTCCTCCTGAGGGATATCATGCCAAATAACGTCCAAGTGGCGAGTTAGGTCGTCAGAATCCCGAGATGATTGAACGGCTCTGCTCGCAATGCTCCAAACGTCCTCAGCTGGCGAGAGATTTGGCGACCTTGCGGAACAAGGTAAGATTGTTAAGAGCGAAGACAAGCAGTAGAAAGTCTTATCGCGTGCGGGCGGACCTTACGTTGTTGAAATCTATGCCCACGACGGTTTCCGAAGAAGGGCAACAAAACGGGGCGTAGAATACCGTCGGTGTGCGCCTGTGATGTAAGGGTCCCACGGATGACAACCAAAGGGGCTCTGCTAGGAAATGAAGTGACATCCCAGACCATCACTCATGGTTGTCGTGCTGTTTGGAGGGTCACGGTCGCGTGGGTATCCTTCCACTGAACGGGTCGTCACTAGGCATGTCTTGGCTGGTCGTTGGGTCTCAGTTTGAAGCAGAAGTCATCAATGAAGACCAGTCTACTCCAGTCAATGAGATTCCAGGCCGAATACGCGACCGGGGACGCCTTGGACAAAGGAAAGGCACCAACTTTATTGTCGCACGCCGTGGGGCGCGACGCCCAGGAGTGATGGATTAGAGTACCATTTATTTTACCAGCAGGATCCCTTTGGTTGTCATCCGAGACATCCTTACAGCACAGCGGTGAGTCGACGATGTTCTACGCCCTGTTTTGTTGGCCTTTATAGCGAACTATCCTCCACACGGCGAGAGATTACACTGCTTGTCTCCGTGCTTGGCAAACCCTACTTTGGCCAGCATGGTCACCGGATCTTGGAGCGCTATGGAAAGGGCTCTCGAACCAGGTCAGGATTTAAATGATCTAATGCGCGAGTTGACAGAATTTGGCACGATAGCCCTCAGGAGGACATCCAAAAGTCTATCAATGCCAAGGCAAATAACTGCTTCAGTAATAGCCGGAAATGGACCAACGTGTTAGATTTATTAACTTTGTGAAGCTTGTAAGAGGTCCATAACCAAGGAATTTATTGATAGCGCACTCGAGCAGATGTAACTTCGATGATATCTCACGCGCTGCCTGCGATATGTAAGCTACAATAGAGTCTCAGACGAGAGAGCAGTGTAGGCAGCAGTAGTAGCAGTAGCATGCAGTGGGGTGGTTGGGTAGGCCGGTCACGGAGAACGATGGCGGTGCCTGAGCGGTGTAGTATAAGACAGAAGCCAAATATTTTTATTATTTATTGCCACGCGCGTATGTTAATTGCTACAACTGAGTTTTGTACTATTGTTATATCAATGTCACATGTAAATGTTTTCAAAAATCTTTTAATAATAATCTTTCTTATAAGGATAACTTTTGACAATCATTCATCTGAATCAAAAGTTTTTACTAATTCCGCCTATCCATAGTCATGCCAATTATCGTAAATAAAGTCAGATGTTTTTTATACATAACAAAATCTATTGGCCAGCATTGCACTGGGCTGTGCCAGAAATATTTCTTATAGGAGCAGATGTATACGCGTCATCCGCCGACATCATTGAGGTAAGAATTTTCAGTTTATTCCGAATGACTTTTCAGGGCCACGACGCAGCACTGCTGACGTCCAAATTTACCAGTTTAAATTCACAGTCAGTTAATTATTGAAAGGTTACATTACGAGGTTTCTTTTGAAATGTTATATATGAGTCACATTGTTATTCAGAGGATAGTCACATTTTTATTGCGAGGTTACGGAACATATTTAAGTGATGGCAGCTTATAAGCTCTTTCTCTTGAATAAATCACTCAGTGTTTCTGAAATTGTAATCATTTCTTTGTATATTTACGTGAAAAGTACTGATTTCCGGCTCATTCGGACAGTACCTTCGTGGTGCTTCGCGTTTTTCTCTTACAGTGCATCAGGAAATGAGGCAGTAAAAATTCTTTCACAGGAAAATAACAGACGGTAACAGAAGTACAGGAGATACAGAGAACAGTCAGTAACAAGAATAGTGTCTCTGATAAAGTGAGGTACTTACAAATTAATTGTAAATTTAGGTGTATTCGGAAGTGATGCTTGGACGACAGACGGCAGAGACGAGAATACAAGCTTTTGAAATGCGGCGCTATAGAATAGAACTGAAGATTTATTAGGCAGATGAGGAGGTAATGAACTGAATTGCGGACAGATCAAATTTATGGCACAAACGGTCTAAGATGATGAATTGGTTGATAGAACACATCAAATGATTGTTAACTGATAATGGTGGGAAGCGTGGAAGTGTAGGATGGAAAGGAGGGTGGCATTTAGGGAAGGGCCTCATTTTTAGGAAGACCAATACTCGGATGGAGTGAGCATACTCAAATAGGTACAGGGTGAAGCAGTTGTACAGAGCTCAAGAGACTTGCGCTTGATATACAAGCGTGGAGAGCTACATCAAACCAGTCATTGGACTGAAGAGCAGTACAATAACACTTAAAAGATCAAGTGACACTGTCTCGTTAGCTACAGCCCGCAGGAGTGTCGTGTATCCAGTAGCCAATGCTTTGGTCCTCAAAAAGGTGACAAATCGCCCTATCTACCTGAATATTTGTCCACACCAGATCGTGATTCATAGTCCACCAAAAACTTAAGTGAAAGGACGACGGGATCAAAGAGAGTTTCACGCATCCGCTAAAGGACATTAAACACTGAACGAATACTATTCATTTAATAAATTACAGTCTTTGACATTTTTTGTGTTGATTGGTAACTATTTGTAGTATTATATTTACAGCTAACATAATTCAGTAACAAATTTTAATAATTTTAACTGTCGGTATGTGATACAACCGTCACACATAATTTGACAGTACACAAACACAAGCAACTTAGTAAATAAATTTTGGTCATGACGTAACGGTACTAAAACAGAAAAATAAAGCACATAACAGAGAATTCCGGAGGCTGCAGTCGTCGCCATTAGTTTTTCTTTTGCGAAGGTTATGTTTTTTATTCCTTTCTTTAATTCCTTGTGTTGCTGAGGCCCCAGATCTCTTTCATGGAAGCAACGTTTTCTCTTTATGACTCACGCTCCCCTACCTGTCCTTAATTTCGGCTGAAATTAAAGACTGCTATAATCAAAAGGAGAGACACTCGTCTTCTTACTAAAATCTCTCATATTCTATTGTACCCGACGAATCAAGCAAACCAACGGCTTACTGTTTGAAATGAAAGACCTGTCCAATTAAACCGTTTTCAAAGAACATTCCTTAAACATGGGATACGCTACAAAACAACAATTTGGCACCGTTGGTTTCCAAGGACTGAGTATATACTTCGACTGTGAATAATGAAATGCTGGACCAGTCACATAAGGAGAAAAGAGGCAATGATGGCCCGTATGCCACGGCATGCGCCGTGAATTCTCTACTTCAGTCTTACTGTGATTCTGCGCTCTCCGGTTTCGTTGAACGTTCTGTATAACCTTACTCAATGTCGTCTTGTTCGCGTGTTGCTGTGTAGGCGCCCCGCATTTTCTCAAAGAGGTCTCAACAAATTTCAGTTCACTTTCTTTGACACTGATTTCCGTGTCATTCACGTGTCTTATGGTTTCTTAATGGTACCCTTGGATTTCAGTGATGTGATTCTACCCCAACGTCCACAGTTGACCTAATGATCGGATCATGTAGTCAGGTTTCTCTCTCTTCAGTAGACTGGAGAGCATTCAGTCACATGAATTGGAAAAAGTTACTAAGGACTATGGTGAGACAGTACTGTACTATATACAAAATCATGGCAGGCAAACGACTTGTGAGTTCTATGGGAAGAAACATTTTCCCCGTGGACAGCATGTGTTCCTCACATCCTGGTATTCTTTCTTCTTTGCCGTTATGCCTATTCCACCTCCCGTTTTCCTTATATGTCGACTACAGATAAATTTGCTTATCACATAAATAAACTGGCTCGCATATTTTATTTGACGAGTACGCCAGACATTTAATTGTATATAGTTCCTGTTTTTGTTGATAGATTCCTTATGGAGATACCAGTCCATATATTTTGCTTTTCAATACTCTTTATGGCTTGTTTAATTTATGACGCATCCACGTAATTAAGTTGCCCATTGTTAATATCCGACTCCTTCGCGCCCTCTTACGAAATAGTGTGTCCACAAAACTGAACAATGGACAGCTAAGCAGAGAAATAGAGATCAAGAACGAGGTAATAAAAGGCTCTCTTTTGTCAATAACTCTATTCCTATTAAAGTGGAACCACTGCTCGCCTCCATGAACAATCAGTTACAGGGATTGCACAGTAATGAACAAGAAAATCAGATGCAGTCCATATTGGGAAGACGTCGTGTGTCTTAGGCACTTATGAAACGGATGTAGCAAAGCCCTTGCAATAATAAAGAAATACCAGCCCACAGTCCGGTTAAAGGTCAACAGACAATGCATAATGCGTAATAACACCGGAATACATATTACGAAGAAATGTGCAGTAACTATCCGAACATGAAACGCCTAGGCAATGACTTAGCGCATAGCACACAACACTCAATTGCTGGCAGCATACGCGCTTGTACCCGAAACCGCAGCACAAGAAACGTGGACGAAACTCGGAACGACCTTAACAGATAATTACATCCTATCTAATGCAAGCTGTATTGCACAGACAGTGCCACAAGAAAAAGAGTATAGTTTAAGACAAGTATTAGCCCACTTCATTAACGAAGGACAAATATTTTAAGCGAAAGATCGCTGCACCAAACTATAGGGCAAGGGTGATTCTACCCCACAGGGTGCCCCAAAATTTCCTTCCCGATGATGTCATACAAGATGGTGGCTGTGACGACAGCTGATGATGCAAGTACCACTATCAAAGATGGTGGGAAAGTGCCATGCCCCCTGGCAGGAAGTTCAACTTCTATCAGGACAATACAGCCTCTACTAACCTAAGAAAATGGAGGTAAAACAGGTCGCTTGGACTACCTCCACTAAGTCATCCAACCGCCACCTCTTCCTAGAAAATGATGGGAAGAGGACTCGACCTGTCCCGCATGTAAGTCTTCATTTTGCATGCACCATTTATTTAAACAATTAGAGGCATTACCTCTATCCTGTGTGTGGACCACAAGGTCGAGAGTCCAGCTGAAATAGTACACAGTACTGCCACCAGAGGCCACTGTCATCCTTTTTTTGACATAATCCAAGATGGCGGGGAAAATGGCGGGAAACAGTGTGGTCGCCATGGGCTCTGGAGTCCAACTGACCTAGTACACAGTACCGCCACCAGAGGGCGCTGTTATCTCTTCCATGACGTAATCCAAGGTGGGGGTCTGATGATGGAGAGGATGGGTCGCATAATAGGAAATTCATGGGTATATTGTTTATTTATAAAAAAATTTGTTTGTGGGGCTTGAATTTGTCTTGCTCATCATACTCTGCTGTTTGAAAAACATCTAGGTCTTGCAAGAAGCAAATACATGGGGCAAACATGTTGCATAACCTAATGTATGGCACTGTACTCTTGGTGTCTTAACCTAGTGTTTGGGCCTTTGTCAGTACTTAACCTATTGTTCTGTCAAGCGGTTTTCCACGTCACCCCCATGTCCTTAAACTATTCTAGCGCTTTTGATACCAAATTAAGTAATTAGTTATGTCCTCCCACCACTTTCTGGGCACTTTTCGAATTTCACATGCTTATGAAGGCCCTTTATTGCGCACTCTTATTTGTCACTTACCCCTTAAACTACTGTACTGCATTTACATAAAAATTATGCAAATTAACCCAGGGTTCTGCACTTAACCTGCTGTTCTGATCCATTTCATCCACTCACGCACACCCTCCCCTTAACTATTGTACCGCTAACACCCCGTTTATATAAAAACTGTATGCAAAATTAATTAAATCGATATTTTTCACATGTATGGGGAAGTTTTTTTTATTCACAGTATCCTATTGGTCAATGAAATCGATGGAATACAGTTTAACCAAAAGATTGCTAGTGAGAAACAGACCCCGCCTCTCGATGCACAATGCCACTACCACCCCGCCGCCACCGCCACTTCTGCCCACGACCCCGACCCTACTGCATTTGCGGTAGCCACAGCACCGCTCTGGCATCAATGGACCACACTCCGTCAGGCTATCGGGTTAGGGCTGCAGTAACCAGGCTCCTCGCAGTGACCCAATTCTGCAGCGTCTCCTCCTCCGCCGTCACGTCCTCACCGATCACGTGAGGTACAGCACACACGCCTGTCCACCTCGCCACAGAACTCCAATGCACACTCACACCATTCCCATAGACGCAACGCCACTGGGCAGCAAGTGTGTTTACCGTTGCTGACGCTATACCTGTGGATACTGACAGCATCGCGCTATGGAAATCTGTTCCAGAGTAGCAGAGACTGCTTTCTCTCTAGCTATCCTAACGGGACATACATGCTGCCATGAAATATCTGTGTGGTGAGCCACCATCTAAAAGGTTCTCAGTGTCACATGGCTATGTAAAATAAGAGCCAAGTCGACCTCTCGGAAATTACAGAAATAGTTAACAGTCGCTTTTCTAGGAGCTTTTGTGATGTCTCAACTTGTCCGCATGGAAATTATTGTCCTAACAGAACCTGTTTACGAAAATAGCATGGAATAACGCCGAAATCATTCCTCCTAATGGTCTTAACGTGGTACTCCAACCATCACGTCTTACCCTTCCTGCTTTCAACATACACAAACGTTCTGACCGCTATGTAGAGACTCCTATATCCCAGCACAAAGGATGTCTCGTGACTTAATGAGGATTATGATTGGTTGCCATCGAATTTACCCGCTGAATAACTGATGCCGCCAGTGTGGAAGCACCGTCCGCCATTTTTTTTTCTTTCTGCAGACGAGACATTCAGCAGGTATTTTACACAGATCGCCATATTGCACCGGCAATTAAACCTTACAAACTACCCTACATATCGTCAAATACAGAAAGACTCCTACTCAATTACACTGCTCTCCCACTGAGGACAGGAGTTTGAATATTAAAATGTACCGATATCCGTCCCATCAATACATCATCGTGTACTGTATAGATCTAGTACACATGCAGTTCGTATCCTGCACCATACAAAGTCAACCCTTCACATCATTCGTACATGTACCGCGAAGGCAAACAGCATCGTACATGTACTCGCGGCACTAGATATTTACTGCGAGGTCGGGCGGGCATCCACCCCGAACGCGTGATCAGAGCGGCCTCATTGGATCAAATTCACTCTCAGAACTGTTCTACAAATTCAACCTCGTTTCCCCACCTGGAACAAACGTGTTACTGTTTCTGGTCCGGACCTGCTTGCTTGCGTGTTTTTCAACACCCATCTCTAGACCACATGTATTTTTGCATGGTTTACCATAATATTATACCATTTTCTCGGTACTTCTCGATATCAAGCACACAGCAGTATGCTACCGATGGCTCGTGCAGCATAATTCGGAAGATATAGATTGGAAATTATTTCATTAAGAACCCGAAATTTTAGCTAGGTGAGGCGAGCTGTAAACCACTAAACTAGAAACTTGTCACGTCTGTGAAGACACTTACATGGAAACTCGAAAAAAATTGAGAAAACTATTATTTCCACTAGTGAATACCAATTCGGTGATGTAGCAGATTCAAAATCATCCCAATAATTTACAAAGTCAACTAAGGTGTGTCTCCTGTCTAGAGAACCGGCAAACGTATCTTCCACATGCTAGGTGCACTCAACACAATCGACCATCTCTCAACTAAATAAAGGCGCGAAATGTGCAGAAGCAGTCAACCGAACAATTTAAGTGGGAGGGAATAATGGTCCAGCGCAAACACACCTACATATTCAATCTTCTCAAAGTTCCACGTGATCACGAAAGCTGTCCAACACATACTAAGTATTAGTTCACTATTCGGTCGTTTAGAGGACAATACAGTTAAGTCATCTACATTCCTATACTCCAACAGACCTCTCCATTCGGACAGCTCATACAGTCTTTTATCCTACCTCGTATTGCAGGAGTAGGCTTCTTTTCCGTCAAATGGTCAAAACACAGTTCTGTCACAGTAACTCGGCTTCGCCTGTTTCTATACGGGTTGCAGGTGGTAGACATAGCTCTCTCCGACTTCTACTCAGTTCCGACTTACATTGGAACAATCACATGAGCAAATCTGCAAGGACGGTAGCGCTGAGTCTGAGGGGCAGTTGCAAGATGCATAGGTGCTACCTAAAACCATGTTGGAAGTTTACTGTAGCAGATTGATTCGAAACAGGTGGCTCGTTTCGAGATATGAGTGAACCAGAAATACGATTCACTAGCGGCTCTAATCATTAATTGACTTCTCCGTAGGATCCAACGCAGGTACGTAGTTGAATTTAAAGACTTGATTCCAAATCATAGATATCATTCCTACCGAAAGCATAGCTGTAGAGATCTGTAAAGCTAGTGTACATTTATTACAGCCTCAATCATTACACCTTCTCAATCTATCATTGCCTATAACTCAGTGGATGTATCGCAGAACCTCTGAAATGGCATCGAGACAGGATTCGTTACAAATACTGGAGAAATATCTAGCGGTGGCGGCGTGCAGGAGTTCCAAATACCGGTTCCATACCACGCTTCTTAGCCGAATCGCTTTCAAAATGCTTTAATTTTATTACGAGTTGGCACCGTCGGTGACGTGTTGGTCTGATACTATACACTGCGGCGATCACCAACTCGGTATTTGTCTGGAAAAACCACACGAAACGTAGGTAGCGCCATACGTAGATTTTTAAAGCCGGTATAACTTTTAACATAGGTACCTTGTGTGCACATGTAGAACCAAGACCGTTTGCGCGCTTGTGACAGTAACATATAGTAGTTGTTGGGATTGGTTTTCTTTTTGGCTGTTTGTATGACGAATAAACATCTCTTTCTAAGACACGGTGGAGGTACTCGCAAGAAAAACTTATGAGACATGTCCACCCACATAGTTGATTTTGGGTCATTACTATTTCGTATCTCCATCGATCAGTTACTGACGAAGTATTATACTCGGTAGTAGGGGGTTGGTGATAGGTTCGGTTGAGCATCAGGCTTATTAAGTATGTGTTTGTGTTCCGACATGTGCAAAGGAAAGGACTATGTCCATTCGTAAGGAAGGTCTGAATAATTACTGCTGAATACATTCATTTGAACCCGCTCACTGTATTCAGGGCCTAGGTTTTCCGCTGCAGTTGTTACTCCCTCACACTTCCCTCCAACACCAAACTGACCATTTCTTGTTGCAATAGGAGTTGTCGTCTCAGCCATACCTTCGTTTAGTCTAGCTTTGGCATAACTTTCGTCTCTCCCCATTTCGATTTAGTATCTCCTCATTAGATATTCGCTGTACGTATCGAATCTTCAACATTCTTGTATAGTGGCACATTTCAAAACATTCTATTCTCTTCTTGTCTGAGCTGCTTGTTGTCCATGTTTCACCACCATACAAGGCTACACTCCAGGCAAATACCTCCAAAAAACAAGACTTTCTATCTTTTCAGAAATACTTTTCTTCGTAGAGCCAGTCAGCTTTTTACGTCATTTCAAATTCATCTACTTCTGCATCGTGCTGTTTTGATGCTCGAATATCCTAGGTCATCTATCACTTTTAGCGTATCACTTCCTAATCGAATGCCTTCAGCACCGTCTCATTTTATTCTACTACATTCCATTACCCTTGTTTTACTTTTTTTAATTTTCATGTCACAGCGTTTTTTTTCAAGGCACTATCCAAACCATTCAACTGATCTTCAGAGTCATTTACCTTCTCTGGCAGAATTAAAATGTTATCAGCAAAATATTAGCAACAATAAACAGAGCTACGCCCAATGCCATCACTCTAGTAGGCATTTTAGCACTAGACACTAAACTCTATCGAAACTCAACAAGGAATGCTGCCAACGGGATACAGTGTCACGCAACGTATTACGACCTTACAGAAGAAAGCAACAGTAAAGATAATTTCTTCTGCTGCATATAATTGCTACAGCTTTAGTTAGAAAGTAAGACAGTTACGTAAAGTATGCCTGAAAGTTGCACATGGTTGCTTGTCAGTGTAATTTCGTACATTTACATGTTATAGGCGACTGTGTGAACAGCTACTTTTGCAATTCCATTTGACTGGTGGAACACCAATCAGGGTGCACAGGTGTTGTTCATGTTTTGTGTTTTTATGAGGCTTGGTAGTGTATGTAAGGGGGGATGAACAATGACAGATGTTGAATAATCACTGTGAAGGAAGCGGTGATGCGTGTACACAAATGAGACAGCATTATCAGCGCTTTCAGAGTTTTAAAGTGGCCTCGTTGCTGGTCTGCATTTGGCCAGGTAGTCGAATCATGCAGTATCCAGAGAGGGTTATGCGAGAGGCATTCAATGAATTCGAAAGTAAAGTTCTATGTACTGACTTGGCAGAAAATCGTAAGAAATGTCGGTCTTATGTCAAAGCGGTAGGTGGATCAAAAGAAAATGTCAAGACACTCTGTGACCAAAATGGTACTGAAACAGAGGATGACAAACTAAACGCCGAAATACTAAATGTCTTTTTCCATAGCTGTTTCACAGAGGAAGACTGCACTGTAGTTCCTTCTCTAGATTGTCGCACAGATGACAAAGTGGTAGATATCGAAATAGACGACAGAGGGATGGAGAAAAAATTTAAATCGCTCAAAAGAGGAAAGGCCGCTGGACCTGATGGGATACCAGTTTGATTTTACACAGAGTACGCGGAGAAACTTGCCCCCCTTCTTGCAGCGGTGTACGGTAGGTCTCTAGAAGAGCGTATCGTTCCATAGGATTGGAAAAGTGCACAGGTCATCCCCGTTTTCAAGAAGGGACGTCGAACAGATGTGCAGAACTATAGACCTATATCTCTAACGTCTATCAGTTGTAGAATTTTGGAACACGTATTATGTTCGAGTATAATGATTTTTCAGGAGACTAGAAATCTACTCTGTAGGAATCAGCATGGGTTTCGAAAAAGACGATCGTGTGAAACCCAGCTCGCGCTATTCGTCCACGAGACTCAGAGGGCCATAGACACGGGTTCACTGGTATATGTTTCTTGACTTCCGCAAGGCGTTCGATAAAGTTCCCCACAGTCGTTTATTGAACAAAGTAAGTGCATTTGGACTATCAGACCATTTGTGTGATTGGATTGAATAGTTCCTAGGTAACAGAACGCAGCATGTCATTCTCAATGGAGAGAAGTCTTCCGAAGTAAGAGTGATTTCAGGTGTGCCGCAGGGGAGTGTCGTAGGACCGTTGCTATTCACAATATACATAAATGACCTTGTGGATGTCATCGGAAGTTCACTGAGGCTATTTGCGGATGATGCTGTGTTATATTGAGAGGTTGTAACAATGGAAAATTATACTGAAATGCAGGAGGATCTGCAGGGAATTGACGCATGGTGCAGGGAATGGCAACTGAATCTCAAGGTAGACAAGTGTAATGTGCTGCGATTACATAGAAAGAAAGATCCTTTATCATTTAGCGACAATATAGCATGTCAGCAACTGGAAGCAGTTAATTCCATAAATTATCTGGGAGTAGGGATTAGGAGTGATTTAGAACGGAATGACCATATAAAATTAATAGTCGGTAAAGCAGATGCCAGACTGAGATTCATTGGAAGAATCCCAAGGAAATGCAGTCAGAAAACAGAGGAAGTAGGTTACAGTACACTTGTTCACCCACTGCTTGAATATTGCTCACCAGTGTGGGATCCGTACCAGATAGGGTTGATAAAAGAGATAGAGAAGATCCAACGGAGAGTAGCGCGCTTCGTTACAGGACCATTTAGTAATAGCGAAAGCGTTACGGAGATGATTGATAAACTCCAGTGGAAGACTCTGCAGCAGAGACGCTCAGTAGCTCGGTACGGGCTATTGTTGAAGTTTCGAGAACATACCTTCGCCGAGGAGTCAAGCAGTATATTGCTCCCTCCTACGTATATCTCTTGAAGAGGCATACCGACAATCCTTCTTTGCACGAACAATACGAGACTAGAATAGAAGGGAGAACCGATTGAGCTACTCAAGGTACCCTCCCCCACACACCGTCAGGTGGCTTGCGGAGTATGGATGTATATGTAGATGTTATGGAACGTTTGGATGTGACAGTGAGCCAATGTTGGGCTGCATGGGCACTGAGGACAGGCGCATTCGTCATCTTGGTTCCGATCGACGTCTGACCATCACAAGAAAGAAAACCCATCTTGTGCACCAAGCACATCGTGACCAATTCACGTCTGCGTCTCTGACGAAGGAGTAATGAATTCACTGTAACATTATTTGTCATTCTATACCATCGGTATTAGGCTAGCAACAGGCTGGACTAGGGAGTTACTGGCCATCCGTAGACTACCGTTAATACCACAACGCAAAAATCTGCGTTTGCCGTGGTTCCACAACCGGGAAGCGTGGACAGCTGATAAATGGCGCCGCATTGTATTCAGCGAAGAATCGCGGTTCTGCACTGTCCCAGACGACTGTCGTCGGCGGGCATGGGAGCGACCTTGGGAAACGTAACATTGTTCCAAGCCGGCCATTGTGGCCGAGCGGTTCTTGGCGCTTCAGTCTGGAACCGCGCGACCGCTACGGTCGCAGGTTCGAATCCTGCCTCAGGCATGGATGTGTGTGATGTCCTTAGGTTAGTTAGGTTTAAATAGTTCTAAGTCTAGGGGACTGATGACCTCAGATGTTAAGTCCCATAGAGCTCAGATCCATTTGAACCATTTGAACCATTGTTCCAATGTTAGAGAAGCAAGGTGGCGTCAAGGTGTGGGGAGCCATCGAGTACGATTTCAAGTCGCCGCTGGTAGTGGTTGAGGAAACTCAGACGACACAACGGTACTTCATGGGCTTCCTGCTCCTTATGTGTACAGGGTGCAGCCAACTGCAGGTGGTGGCTCATGTAGGCACTAATGACGTGTGTCGCTATGGATGGGAAGAGATTCTCTCTGGTTTCCGGTGACTATCTGAGTTGGTGAAGACTGCAAGTCTTGCTAGCGAGATAAAGGCAGAGCTCACCATCTGCAGCATCGTCGACAGGACCGATTGCGGAACTTTGGTGCAGAGCCGAGTGGAGGGTCTGAATCAGAGGCTCAGACGGTTCTGCAACCGTGTAGGCTGCAGATTCCCCATCTTGCGATATAGGGTGGTGGTGTTTCGGGTTCGGCTAAATAGGTCAGTTGTCCACTACACACAGGAGGCGACTACACGGGCAGCAGGAGCTGTGTGGCGTGGACTGGGCGGTTTTTTAGGTTAGACAGTCTCGGGAAAGATCAATGAGGGCTCCAAAGGGTGGAGGGCAAACAAACAAAAAACGAAAATGAAACAGTCGGTATTGTGGTTGTAAATTGTCGTAGCAGTGTTGGAAATGTACCAGAGCTTCAAGGGCTGATAGAAAGCACTGAAGTTGAAATCGTTATAGGAACAGAAAACTGGCTAAAGCCGGAGATACATTCTGCCGAAATTTTTACAGTGGTGCAAACCGTGTTCAGAAAGGATATAGTAAATAAAGTAGCTGGTGGTGTGTTTGTATCTGTCTGTAGTAGTTTATTTTGTAGTGAAGTTGAAATATATAGTTCCTGCAAATTAGTATGGAAACAGGTTATACTCAACAGCCGTACCTAAATAATAATTGGCTCCTTCTACCGACCCCTCGACTGAGATGATATAATAGCTGAACGGTTCAAAGAAAACTTGAATCTCAGTACAAATAAGTGCCCCACTCATCCAGTTGTAGTTGGTGGAGACATCAATCTACCCACGATGTTGTTATTGTGGTCTTCAGTTCTGCTGCTGGTTTGATGCAGCTCTCCATGCTACTCTATCCTATGCAAGATTCTTTATCTCCCAGTACCTACTGCAACCTACATCCTTCTGTTTCATCTCTTGGTCTCCCTCTACGATTTTTACCCTCCATGCTGACCTCCAATACTAAATGGGTGATCCCTTAATGCCTCAGAACATGTACTACCCACCGATCCCTTCTTCTAGTCAACTTGTGCCTCAAACTTCTCTTCTCCCCAATCCTATTCAGTATCTCTTCATTAGTTATGTGATCTACCCATCTAACCTTCAGCATTCTTCTGTAGCACCACATTTCGAAAGCTTCTATTCTCTTCTTGTCCAAACTATTTATCGTCCATGTTTCACATCCATACATGGCTACATTCCATACAAATGCTTTCAGAAACGACTTCCTGACACCTAAATCTACACTTGATGTTAACAAATGTCTCTTCTTCAGAAACGCTTTACTTGCCATTGCCAGTCTATATTTTATATCCTCTCTAATTCGACCATCATCAGTGATTTTGCTCCCCAAATAGCAAAACTCCGTTACTACTTTAAGTGTTTCATTTCCTAATCTAATTCCCTTAGCATCACCCGACTTAATTCGACTATATTCCATTATCCTCGTTTTGCTTTTGTTGATGTTCATCTTATACCCTCCTTTCAAGACACTATCCATTCCGTTCAACTGCTCTTCCAAGTCCTTTGCTGTCTCTGACAGAATTACAATGTCATCGGCAAACCTCAAAGTTTTTATTTCTTCTCCATGGATTTTAATACCTACTCCGAATTTTTCTTTTGTTTCCTTCACTGCTTGCTCAATATACAGATTGAATTACATCGGGGAAGGGCTACAACCCTGTCTCACTCCCTTCCCAACCACTGCTTCCCCTTCATCTCCCTCGTCTCTTATAACAGCCATCTGGTTTCTGTACAAATTGTAAATAGCCTTTCGCTCCCTGTATTTTAACCCCGCCACCTTCAGAATTTGAAAGAGAGTATTCCAGTCAACATTGTCAAAAGCTTTCTCTAAGTCCACAAATGCAAGAAACGTAGGTTTGCCATTCCTTAATCTAGCTTCTAAGATAAGTCGTATTGCCTCACGTGTTCCAATATTTCTACGGAATCCAAACAAATCTTCCCCGATGTCGGCTTCTATTAGTTTTTCCATTCGTCTGTAAAGAATTCGCGTTAGTATTTTGCAGCTGTGGCTTATTAAACTGATAGTTCGGTAATTTTCACATCTGTCAACACCTGCTTTCTTTGGGATTGGAATTATTATATTCTTCTTGTGAAGTCTGAGGGTATTTCACCTGTCTCATACATCTTCCTTACCAGATGTTAGAGTTTTGTCAGGACTGGCTCTCCTAAGGCTGTCAGTAGTTCTAATGGAATGTCGTCTACTCCAGGGACCTTGTTTCGACTCAGGTCTTTCAGTGCTCTGTCAAACTCTTCACGTAGTATCGTATCTCCCATTTCATCTTCATCTACATCCTCTCCTATTTCCATGATATTGTCCTCAAGTACATCGCCCTTGTATAGACCTCCATATACTCCTTCCACCTTTCTGCTTTCCCTTCTTTGCTTAGAACTGGGTTTCCATCTGAGCTCTTGATATTCATACAAGTGGTTCTCTTTTAACCAAAGGTCTCTTTAATTTTCCTGTAGGCTGTATCTATCTTACCCTAGTGAGATAAGCCTCTACATCCTTACATTTGTCCTCTAGCCATCCCTGCTTATCCATTTTGCACTTCCGGTCGATCTCATTTTTGAGACGTTTGTATTCCTTTTTGCCTGCTTCATTTACTGCATTTTTACATTTTCTCCTTCCATCAATTAAATTCAATATTTCTTCTGTTACCCAAGGATTTCTACTAGACCTCGTCTTTTTACCTATTTGATCATCTGCTGCCTTCACTACAACATCCCTCAAAGCTACCCATTCTTCTTCTACTGTATTTCTTTCCCCCATTCTTGTCAATTGTTCCATTATGCTCTCCCTGAATCTGGGTAGTCAGTTTATCCAGATCCCATCTCCTTAAATTCCTACCTTTTTGCAGTTTCTTCAGTTTTAGTCTACAGTTCATAACCAATACATTGTGGTCAGAGTTCACATCTGCCCCTGGAAACGTCCTACAATTTAAAACCTGGTTCCTAAATCTCTTTCTTACCAGTCTATAATCTATCTGAAACTTGTCAGTATCTCCCGGCTTCTTCCACGTATACAGCCTTCTTTTATGATTCTTGAAGCAAGTGTTAGCTATGATAAAGCTGTGCTCTGTGCAAAATTGTTCCAGGCGGCTTCCTCTTTCGTTTCTTAGCCTCAGTCCATATTCACCCACTATGTTTCCTTCTCTCCCATTTCCTACTAACGAATTCAGTCACCCATGACTATTAAATTTTCGTCTCCCTTCTCTATCTGAATAATTTCTTTGATTTCATCGTACATTTCTTCAATTTCTTCGTCATCTGCAGAGCTAGTTGGCATATAAACTTGTACTACTGTAGTAGGCGTGGGTTTCGTGTCTATCTTGGCCACAATAATGCGGTCACTATGCTGTTTGCAGTAGCTTACCCGCACTCCTACATTTTTATTCATTAATAAACCTACTCCATCATTACCCGTATTTGATTTTGTATTTATAATCCTGTATTCGCCCGACCAAAAGTCTTGTTCCTCCTGCCACCGAACTTCACTAATTCCTTCTATATCTAACTTAAACCTATCCATTTCCCCTTTTAAATTTTCTAACCTACCTGCCCGATTAAGGGATCTGACATTCCACGCTCTGAACCGTAGAACGCCAGTTTTCTTTCTCCTGATGACGGCGTCCTCTTGAGTAGTCCCCGCCCGGAGATCCGAATGGGGAATTATTTTACCTCCGGAATATTTTTCCCAAGAGGATGCCATTATCATTTAACCATACAATAAAGCCGCATGCCCTCGGGAAAAATTACGGCCGTAGTTTCCCCTTGCTTTCAGCCGTTCGCAGTACCAGCACAGCAAGACCGTTTTGGTTAGTGTTACAAGGCCAGATCAGTCAACCATCCAGACTGTTGCCCCTGCAACTACTGAAAAGGTTGCTGCCCCTCTTCGGGAACCACGCGTTTGTCTGGCCTCTCAACAGATACCCCTCCGTTGTGGTTGCACCTACTGTACGGCTATTTGTATCGCTGAGGCACGCAAGCCTCCCCACCAACGGCAAGGTCCATGGTTCATGGGGGGGGGGTACCCTGGATATGTTGACGAAAATACATGTTCAAAGCCGGTGGTAGACAGAAAACATCTTCCGAAGTTGTAGTAAATGCTTTCTCTGAGAATAGCTTTGAACAATTAGTTCATGAGCCCACACCAATTGTAAATGGTTGCGAAAACGCACTTGACCTCTTAGCCACAAATAATCCTGATCCAATAGAGAGCATCATGACGGATACAGGGATTTGTGAACACAAGGTCATTGTATCTAGGCTCAAACCCACATAATCCAAAACGACTAAAAATAAACGCAAAACATATCTATTTAAAATAGCAGATAAAAATTCGCTTGATGACTTCCTAAGAGAAGTGTCCATTCCTTCCAAGCTAATTATGTAAGTGTAGACCAGATATGGCTCAAATTCAAAGACACTGTATAGACAGCAATTGATAGATTCATACCGCATAAGTTAATAAGAGACGTGACTGATCCACCGTAGTACACAAAACACTTCACAACACTGTTGCAGAAGCAACGGAAAAAGCATGCCAATTTCAGAAGAACGCAAAATCCCCAAGACTGGCTAAGTTTCACGGAAATTTAGTGCAGGCGTCAATGCGAGATGCTTTTAATAGTTTTCCCAATGTAACATTGTCTCAAAATATGGTAGGAGACCCAAAGAGATTCTGGTCGTATGTAAAGTACACCAGTGGCAAAAATCAGTTAATAACGTCACTGCGCGATAGCGATGGAAATGTTACCGATGATGGTGCCACTAAAGCGGAGCTACTAAATACAGTTCTCCGTAATTCCTTCACGAAATAAGATAAAGTAAATATTCCAGAATTCGAAACCAGAACAGCTGTTAGCATGGTTGACATAAAAGTAGATATCTTAGGTGTTGCGAAACAACTCAGATCACTTAAGGAAGGCAAGTCTTCCGGTCCACATGGTATACCAATCACGTCCCTTTCAGAGTACGCAGACACAATAGCGCCTTTCTTAGCAATCATATACACACGCTCACTTTACGAAAGGTCTGTTCCTAAAGACTGGAAAGTAGCACAGGTCACACCAATTTTCAAGATGGGAGATAGTAGTAACCCATTGAATTACAGACCCGTATCACTGACCTCAGTTTGCAGTAGGATTTTGGAGCATATACTATACTCGAACATTATGATTCACCTTGAAGAAAATGACTTATTGATACATAACCAACATGGATTCAGAAAATCCCGTTCTTATGCAACACAGCAACACATTCCCATGAAGTAATGATTGCTGTCGACAAGGGATCTCAGATTGATTCCATATTCGTAGATTTCCAGAAATTTTTTGATACCGTTCCTCGCAAGCAGCTATTAATCAAATTACGCGCATATGGAGTATCTCAGTTGTGTGACTGGATTGATTTCCTCTCAGAGAGGTCACAGTTCGTAGTGATAGACGGCAAATCATCGAGTACAACCGAAGTGATATCTGGCGTTCCGCAAGGTAGTGTCATAGGCTCTCTGCTGTTCCTAATTTACATAAATGATCTAGGTGATAATCTGAGCAGCCCCATTAGACTATTAGCAGATGACGCTGTAATTTATCGTCTAGTAAAATCATCAACGATCAGTTCCAATTACAATATGATCTAGAGAGAATTTCTTCTGTATGGTGCGAAAAGTGGCAATTGGCACTAAACAAAGAAGAGTGCGAGGTCATATACATGGGTACTAAAGGAAATCCGATAAATGTTTGGTGTATGGTAAATCGCACATATCTAAGGGCTGTCAATTCGACTAAATACGGAGGAATTACAATTATGAGCAACTTAAATTGGAAAGACCACATAGAGTCGTAGATAATATTGTGAGGAAGGCGAAACCAAGACTGCGCTTTGTTGGCGGAACACTTAGAAGAGGCGACAAACCCATTAAAGAGAGCCTACATTACGCTTGTCCGTCCACTGCTGGAATATTGCTGCGCGTTGTGGGATCCTTACGAGGTAGGATTGACGGAGGACATCGAAAAAGTGCAAAGAAGAGCAGCCGGTTTCGTGTTATCGCGCAGTATGGGTGAGAGTGTCTCTGATATGATACGCGAGTTGGGGTGGCCGTCACTGAAACAAAGGCAGTTTTCTTTGTGGCGAGATCTATTTACGAAATTTCAATCACCAACTTTCTCTTCCGAATGCGAAAATATTTTGTTGACACCCACCTATGTAGGGATAAATGGTCATCATACTAAAATAAGAGAAATCAGAGCTCGAACGGAAAGATTTAGGTGTTCCTTTTTCCCACGCGCCTTTCGAGAGTGGAATGGTAGAGAAGTGGTATGAAAATGGTTCGATGAACCCTCTGCTAGGCACTTAAGTGTGAATTGCAGAGTAACCATGTAGATGTAGATGTAGATGTTTGACTTCTCATGCGAAAGTGTCGTGGTGCCATTTTTCAACAGGACAATGGTCGTTCACTTGTCTCTTATGAAGTGTCTGCGATATAATGAGATACTCCCGCACCCAGCAGTGATCCTCGGTTCTAACCTCTATAGAACATGTGTGGGACCCGCTCGGGAAGTCGATTCCATTCCAGAGGCAGTATCCAGGACATCAACGACCGGTTACATCAGTTGTATGCCAGCTCGACTCAGGAGAGGATGCAACGGCTTTATGATACGCTGCGCAACCGAACCACAGCATACATCCACTGAAGAGCTGTTGCAACGTCATATACATAAGTGGCCTCATACTGTCACGTTCGTTGTGAATTTTAGCCGATTTCGTAATCACTGACATAACGTCGCATTCCCTCTCAGTCCGTAAAGATTCATTTAGTTTCCTAACCCACCCTCTTCCAGGTACTCACTTACTTTATATTTTTATATATTTATTTATATTTATTTTCTATATTTTTATGCATTTATTTTTATATTATAGATCTGAATGAAGGGAACAGTCGTAATCGAGATGTCCTGTGGATTTTCGCCAAACCTGTCATTATTTCTGGCTAATGATATGTGATGAGATACACGGCCGAGCAGACGACATGTAAGCTCTTTTCACAGGGCCAGATAAATCTAGCATGTCAATAATTATAGCCCTCATAAGTCCATCGGTATTGTATTCGCATGACAGTAATGCGATACCCACCGAGGCGACAGCAATGCCGCGAAACGGTAGGCCACGATCCTGCCACTGTCTAATGTAGACAATTTCGGCGAACGACCCGTATCCAAAGGCTGGATTGTGGCACAGGTTACACCAATATTCAAGAAAGCTAGTAGGAGTAAGCCACTAAATTACAGGCCCATATCATTAGCGTCGATCTGCAGCAGCGTTTTGGAACATGACGAATTTCCTCGATGAGAACGGTCTATTGACACCAAGTCAACACCGATTTAAAAAAAAAAAAGCTCTTTACACACACGAAGTGCTGAGAGCTACTGACAAGGATTTCAAATTGATGCCGTACTTCTAGATTTTCAGAACGCTTTTGCCACTGAACCCCACAAGCTGCTTGCAGTGAAATTGCGTGCTTATAGAATATCGTCTCAGTTATATGACTGGATTTGTGATTTCCTGTCAGGAAGGTCAAAGTTCGTAGTAATAGACGGAAAGTCGTCAAGTAAAATAGAAGTGATTTCTGGCGTTCCCCAAAGTAGTGTTATAGGCCCTCTGCTGTTCATCATTACATAAACGAGTTAGGATACAATGTGCGCAAACGTCTTAGATTGTTTGCAGATGATGCTGTCGTTTATCGTCTGGTAAAGCCGTCATAAGTTCAAAACAAATTACAAAACTATTGAGAAAAGATATCTGTTTGGTGCCAAAATTAGCAATTGACCCTAAACAACGAAAAGTGTGAAGTCATCCACATGAGTGCTAAAACGAATCCGTTAAACTACGGTACACCATAAATCAGTCAATTCTAAAGGCCTTAAATTCAACTAACTACCTAGGAATTACAATTACGAACGACTTAACTTGCAAATAACACATAGAAAATGTTGTGGGGAAGGCAAACGAAAGACTGCGTTTTACTGACACGACATTTAGAAAATGTAGCACTGAAATGATAATTAAATGAACACCCTAGCTGCAAACAGGCGTTGATATACTTCACTAGGGACATGTTGAAAACTTGGACCCCGATCGGGACTCGAACCCGGGATCTCCTGCTTACATATTAGACGCTCCATCCATCTCAGGCGCACTATCCTCTGTGCCCTCGGTGGCTCAGATGGATAGAGCATGTAAGCAGAGATCCCGGATTCGAGTCCCGGTCGGGGCACACATTTTCAACATGTCCCCAATGAAGTATATCAACGCCTGTTTGCAGCTAGGGTGTCCATTTAACTATCACTTCAATTCTAGCAATGCTGCATCGTCATCAACGGTAATTGTTCTTTCGGGAACAGACACTACCGTCATATATAGTTAAATGTAACGCTTCTGCTAAAGAGACTGCCTACAGTACTCCTGTCCGTTTTCTTCTGGAGTAATGTTGCGCCGTCTAGGGTCCTTGCCATATAGTATTAACGGAGTACATCGAGAAGGTTCAAAGAAGAGCAGCACGTTTTGTATTATCGCGAAATAGGGGAGAGAGTGTCACAGACATGATACAGTATTTGGGGTTGGGGTGGAATCTTTTCGCGAAATTTCAATCACCACCTTTCTCCCCCGAATGCCAAAATATTTTGTTGACGCCAACTTACGAAGGCTGAAATGATCATCATAATGAAATCAGAGCTCACACGGAAATATACAGGGTGAGTCACCTAACGTTACCGCTGGATATATTTCGTAAACCAAATAAAATACTGACGAACCGATTCCACAGACCGAACGTGAGGAGAGGGGTTAGTGTAATTGTATAATACAAACCATACAAAAATGCACGGAAGTATGTTTTTTAACACAAACCTACGTTTTTTTAAATGGAACCACGTTAGTTTCGTTAGCACATCTGAACATATAAACAAATACGTAATCAGTGCCGTGTGTTGCATTGTAAAATGTTAATTACATCCGGAGATATGGTAACCTAAAGTTGACGCTTGAAACCTCCGACGTTCAGTTGCCTGTTGTATCAAACACGGGCCACGGTCGGCGAGCAGCATCTGCAGGGACATGTTTACGATGACGACCGTGTTTACGAGTGTGACTGTAGTGCACCGTTGTGGTTTGGTCTAGCTGTCGCAGTGTCCGCATGTAGCGCTTGCTGCTATTGTTATTCTGCATTCGTCTCCGCACGCAGACCAACTGTAGTACACCGTGTTACCAGACGTCTGTGATAGTGTGGTGTGACCATGGTGTATTCGAACTCTGAAAAGGCGTTGATGATACTCATCTATGCCGAGTGTCGATGAAATGCTGCTGAAGCCCGCAGGGTGTATGCAGAACGGTACCCGGACAGAGAGCATCCAACGTGCCGCACATTGCAAAACATCTACCGCCAACTGTATCCAACAGGTACGGTCGTAGCACGCAAACGGGTCCGTAACAGGCCCGTCGCAGGAGAAGCGGGTGCAGTTGGTGTGTTAGCTGCTGTTGCCATGAACCCACACATGAGTACACGGGACATTGCGAGAGCCGGTGGACTGAGTCAAAGTAGTGTCACGCGCATACTGCATCGTCACCGCTTTCACCCGTTTCATGTGTCTCTACATCAGCAATTACATGGTGATGACTTTAATCATCGAGTGCAATTCTGTCAATGGGCATTAACAGAGAATGCGTTGCAGTTCTACCTGTTTACCGATGAAGCGGGTTTCACAAACCACGGGGCAGTGAATCTATGGAACAAGCATTACTGGTCCGTGGACAATCCTCGCTGGCTCAGACAGGTAGAGCGACAGCGACCGTGGACTGTAAATGTACGGTGCGGAATCATTGGCGACCACCTCATTGGTCCTCACTTCATTGCAGGGGCGCAAACAGCTGCAACATACATCGCGTTTCTACAGAATGATCTGCCAACGTTGCTCGAAAATGTCCCACTGGAAACGCGTCGACGTATGTGGTATGAGCATGATGGTGCACCTGCACATTCCGCAATTAACAGTAGGCTGACCCTTGACAGGATGTTCGACGGGCGTTTCATAGGACGTGTAGGACGCATAAATTGGCCAGCCCGTTTTCCTGATCTTACACCTGTGGACTTCTTTCTGTGGGGTACGTTAAAGGAGAATGTGTACCGTGATGTGCCTACAACCCCAGAGGATATGAAACAACATATTGTGGCAGCCTGCGGCGACATTACACCATATGTACTGCGACGTGTACGACATTCATTACGCCAGAGATTGCAATTGTGTGCACCAAATGATAGCCACCACATTGAACATCTATTGGCCTGACATGTCGGGACACACTCTATTCCACTCCGTAATTGAAAACTGAAACCACGTGTGTACGTGTACCTCACCCCTCATGGTAATGTTCATGTGCGTCAGTGAAAAAGACCAACAAAAATGTGTTAGCATGTGGACGTAATGTGCTGTTCCAGTCTCTTCTGTACCTAAGGTCCATCACCGTTCCCTTTGGATCCCTACGTAATTCGGTGCTCTCCGATACACACCATCGAACAGCGGAGGAGTGGTACTCAAGCGTCAACTTTAGGTTACAATATCTCCGGATGTAATTAACATTTTACAATGCATAAAACGGCACTGATTACGTATTTGTTTATATGTTCAGATGTGCTAACAAAAATAACGGGGTTCCATTAAAAAAACGTAGGTTTGTGTTAAAAAAACATACTTCCGTGCATTTTTTTATGGTTTGTATTAACCAATTACACTAGCCCCTCTTCTCACGTTCGGTGTGTGGAATCGATTCGTTAATATTTGATGTGGTTTACGAAATATATCCAGCGGTAATGTTAGGTGACTCACCCTGTATATCACCGGTTGTCGTGTGACGATTAAAAGATTATAATTAATGTTAGTCTGGTTGGGAATTTGGTAAGGTAGACTGGATACTTGGTGAAACAGCTGCTCAGTAATGCTAGGTTAACTTCCCCAGACAGCTCACAGCTGTTAACCCGCTTTTATTGTCTATCAGCACCGCTTTCAGAACAAATTAATGCAACAACATTACAACGGAAACGCGGCGCGCTCACTCAGGAGACTTCAGATAATACACACATAATGCTTCGCATTCGTAGCATTGTTTTCGGCTGAGAAAAAAAATGCCGTGCGTTACTTTCCAAGCAATCCTCGTAAACAGGTCTGAAGAACATAAAGAAGATAGTAACTCTCACATCTTCGTGCCAAGTAACATAGCACGAAGAAACTCGGACCATGCAAGAAAATAAAAGCTACAGTGTGCACTGAGGAGACGAAAGTTACGATGTAGCGATGGATATATACTGCTCACGGTAGTATCGCGTACACAAGGTATACATGGGCAGTGCCTTGGCCGAGCTGATAGTTGTACTCAGGTGATTCATGTGGAAAGGTTGCGGACGTGTTTGAGGCCGTAAACCGGGAATTAACAGACTTTGAACGCAGAATGATTGTTGGAGCTAGATGAAGTGTACATTCAATTTCGGAAATAGTTAGAGAATTTATTATTCCAATGACCACAGTGTCAAGAGTGTGTCGAGAATACCACATTTCAGGCATCACCTCTCACCGAGGACAACGCAGTATCCGACGGCCTTCACTTAACGACAAAAGCAGAGGCGTGACTTCTGAAATTTTCCCGGCGTATTTCTTCTTATAATAATTTCCGGGTATGCAGCCGGATTCCGTCGACATTCTGCCACGATATTTCGGCCCAGAGACGTCCGGCCATCATCAGGTGAGAACACAACTACTGAAGAGCCCAGGTGCAGTCGCGGTATTTATGCCGAATCTCCCGCATGCGAAATGTACTGGCATCCTACAGCGCATGCGTCAGGTGTTGACATGCGCAGCATAGCCGAGTTGTACGTGCTGCCCTCGGTGGTGAAAATAAAGGTTCATCTAGTCATTGAGTATCGAATGACACTGTCGATTCCGCAGTGATTGTATAATTTTAATAACAGGATTCCAATTTTTATCCAGCTGAAAGGCGTTGTCACGATTTATAAGATTATTGGCAAGACGTATTTCCACTGATTCCTTGATTACGAAATCCCAAAAACCGGAAACCGGGGCTAAAATTTTTGTTCCATTGTATTCCATTGAATGTCCCAATGAAATACAGTGCTCTGCTACTGCCGATTTTGACGTTTGCCGCAGACGGGTGTATCTTTCATGTTCTATACATCGTTCATGGACAGTTCTTGTCGTCTGGCCAATATATGCAGAGCCACATTGATGGGTCATTAGGACATTCTGTGTACAGGAAACCGACTCACACAGATCTGTATCTCCAGGCGTCAAGCTGCCATCACCCAGCACAAACAGCCGGTGTTCTCAGTACCTTAATACATCGAGCGCATATAATATCGGATGATGAAAACCTCCACGCAGAATTAGAACACTTGGAGAAGGTTTTCAAAGAGAATGGCTACACTTCTCGCCAAATAAGGAAGGCCATGCGCAACTATCATAACAAGAAGCAACGCACTGAGGACGCAGATGACGACTTTAAATCAACTGCATTTTTTCCATACTCCGGGAATGTGTCTTCGAAAATAGGCCGATTACTGAAGAAAAATAAAATCAAGGTTATCTTCCGTCCACCAGCAAAGAACCGGGCCCTGGTTGGATCCGTTAAAGACGATTCACAACTGAAGAAAGCAGGCGTCTACAAAATTCCCTGTGAATGTGGCTCTGCAAATATTGGCCAGACGACAAGAACTGTCCATGAACGATGTATAGAACATGAAAGATACACCCGTCTGAGGCAACCGTCAAAATCGGCAGTAGCAGAGCACTGTATTTCATTGGGACATTCAATGGAATACAATGGAACAAACATTTTAGCCCCGGTTTCCGGTTTTTGGGATTCCGTAATCAAGGAATCAGTGGAAATACGTCTTGCCAATAATCTTATAAATCGTGACAACGGCTTTCAGCTGGATAAAAATTGGAATCCTGTGATTAAAACTATACAATCACAGCGGAATCGACAGTGTCATTCGATACTCAATGACTAGATGAACCTTTATTTTCACCACCGAGGGCAGCACGTACAACTCGGCTATGCTGCGCATGTCAACACCTGACGCATGCGCTGTAGGATGCCAGTACATTTCGCATGCGCGAGATTCGGTATAAATACCGCGACTGCACCTGGGCTCTTCAGTAGTTGTGTACTCACCTGATGATGGCCGGACGTCTCTGGGCCGAAATATCGTGGCAGAATGTCGACGGGATCCGGCTGCATACCCGGAAATTATTAGAAAAAGCAGAGGCGTTTGCGTAGAGTTGTCAGAGCTAACATACAAGAAACTAACTCTGCTTGAAATAACGGCACAAATCATAGCGGGAGATACGTCGAAGGTGTCCGTTAGGCCAGTAGGCCGAAATTTGGCGTTAATGGTCTATCGCAGCAGAAGACTGACGCGAGTGTCTTTTGTGACAGCGCGACATCGCCTGCATCGCCTCTCCAGGGCTCGCGACCATAACGCTTGGAACCTGGAGGACTGGGAAACCGTGGCCTGGTCAGATGAGTCCTGAATTCAGTTGGCAAAAACTGATGGTAGGATTCGAGTGTCGCGCAGATACCAGGAAGACATGGAGCCGAGTTGGCAACAAGACACTGTGCTCGCTGGTGGTGGCTGAAGAATGGTATGAGCTGTATTTGTATGGAATGGACCAAATCGTCTATTCCAACTGAACCTATAACTGACTGTAAATGGTTATGTTCAGGACCATTTTCAGATATTCATGCACTTCATGTCCCAAGCAAGATGTAATTTTTATGGATGACGGAGCGCCATGTCACCGGGCCACAATTGTTCGCGACTGGTTTGAAGATCATTCGCCGGCCGCGGTGGCAGAGCGCTTCCAGGCGCTTCAGTCCGGAACCGCGCGACTGCTACGGTCGGAGGTTGGAATCCTGCCTCGGGCATGGATGTGTGTGATGTCCTTAGGTTAGTTAGGTTTAAGTAGTTCTAAGTTCTAGGGGGACCGATGACCTCAGATGTTAATTCCCATTGTGCTCAGGGCCAATTGAACCATTTGAAGATCATTCTGGACCGCCCAGATTGGGGACATGAATCCCATCGTACATATACGGGACATAATCCGGCATCGGCAACACTTTCGAAGTTATGAGAGTTAAATGAGTTACTACAGAGGCAACATGGCTCTATATTTCTGCATAGTACATCCAATCACTTTCTGAGAGCATGCCACGTCGAGATGCTGCGTTATGCCAGACAGAAGGAAGTTTGACATCATATTGGGAGGAATCACTTGACATTTGCCACCTCACTGTTGTACAGAAGGTAACTGAAAGAAATACCCAATGCGACGCACAGAAATGACTCTTCTATTCAAAGGCAAAAATTACACTGAATTCACCGCGATTTACTGCTGTCGACTGGACATTGAAAAAAACGGGATGTATTTCGTAATTTGGTGTGTTATCACTACGAATGGCATTACATGGTCTGAAATTTTCTCCCATGCTCGCCACAAGGTTGCTAAGGAGTTGTTGTGGTAGGACGTTCCGTTCTTCCACTGGTCCATCTACCACTGCAGTTCACTTAACTGTTGCAGCTGGATCTCACCATTCCTATAATCTGCATGTGGCTGCTGGGGTGGTACCAACAACTTCTGTCTAATTTCATCTGTCAATTAGGAACCGCTCGTCCAAAGGAATATAGGAATCTGGCTGTCTGCTCGCGAAGTGATCTGGAAGCAAGTACCTGAATATCACTTCTGACAAGGATAACTTCGATCCGCGTATCTTTCGACGTCGGTTAACTTTGATTGATTGAATACTAATTTTTGCGATTGCTGACCAGGATGATGTTGCCTTAGAAAACGCTGCTATCCCTCCCTTACTCGTATTTCAGGTGATTAACCAGTTATAAACTTGTTAATTAGTCTTCGTACTCCAGCGTGTGTCCGACTTCCTCCCACTGTCCATCTTCTATCGTGCTCTGGCCTACACGGTAGGACCTCTGTAAGGACAGTCGCATTCCCTTACTCCACTTCTAAATTATTTATTTGAGCCAGTAGCAGCCACATTTACATTCTTTTAAACACTAAATTTTGCAGTATCTGCAAAGAAGTCCCGAACTTTCTGATCCTATTTCGTTTTCTAAGAAATATCTTAACAGCTCTTGCTTTTTCGGCGAAGTCTGACTGCCCACTGTTTCCGCTCTACAATAGCAATGGTTCCGGGACCCTGGACGCTCAGCGGCACTCATCCGATGCGCACAGCTCCTGGAAAACAGACTCTGTTGCCCTGCACATCCTGGAGATTTGTACTTCAGACGCGCGGTGCAGAGAGACTTCTTTTCAGACTCTCGTTCCACGAAACACAGCTCCGACCGACATTGTTTTCTTGCCTCACGTTTCCCATCATATGGGGAGCTAACAGCGATTCTGCGAATAGCACTGGGGCTTATTTCCTGTTATTCTGTGGCTATAGAGCGTGCTCCTCCTCATGAGAAAATCCAATCTGCTTTGACATCGGCTTCTCACTTTGCTATGCAAGAAGTTTAACACAAGAAAACGTAATGTAACAAGGAATAATGTATTGGCACTCACCAGTACTAATTTACACACAATTATCCTGTGGAGAATAATTTATTCCGGTTTACTTTCACTCTTTCTTAGGTTTTACGTAAGTATACAAGACAGTTTGGTACAAACGGTAGCGTAACATATGTCACACACAAGAAGGAGAAACGAGAACAACGTATACATCTATACCGATACTCAGCAAATGACACTTAAGTGCCTGGCAGCGCGTTCATAGAGACACCTTCACAATATTTCTCTTTTATTCCAGTCTCCAACAGCGCGGAGAAAACAAACACTATGTATAAAACGAGAATTTAAATAAAAAGAAATAAATCAGTTTATATTTGGAAATTTATTTTAACATTGATCATTGAAATTTCAGCGTATTAAACTTGATTCCTAGCTAAACTGGTGCCTTATTTAGGATCGTGAAAATGTGAGTTTGTAATCTTACGGAACACATCAAATATGGAGCCAAGATTGGGAGACTGCATACAACACTGCATTCGTAAAATAACACACGAAGAACGTTGAATCATATGCAAGAGGAAATTAACCACAACCAACCCATTCAATTTTCACCCAAAGAAGTTACGTTCGTAGCGCAATCCTGTACGTCATGTAATTACCACACACTGGTATACTAAATTCATACTAAATCTCTGTGAAGTCTTCCCGAAAAGAATAGCTGAGGGCTACTTTGATGATTACACCACATACTTCAAGTGGTCAACTTGGTTTATACAAAGAGTGCAACTCCACAGTTATTTTGATAATTAAAATAAATTAGATCGAAAAGCAATTTACAAAAGAAAAGCCTCGAACTGGTTACTATCGTCTTACTATTAACCTGATGGGCCAAACAATTGTATAAGAACGTGGTACTGGTCTCACAAAGTACACCTCACGTGGGTTGAACATAAAGAAAAGTTCCTATATTGAAAAATATTGTCAAGACGAGACGTTATGATCTCACGCACATTCGCATCTAAGATTGATGACCTTAGGTAGAGTTACTGATCAACACGTGGTTCCACTTTACTCACAAAGTAGTGACAAAGCAACTACTGGAAGATATTCTGAACTTCACACTCGAAATACACTGCGTTGCAATTTAAGATAACATTAGATATTTTAGAGCTAAACCTGAAATAAAGGTGATTAAAATTTTCAGTTAGGCTGAACTTAAGAAGTCCATTGTCCTACAGACTTCGCAGACACGCGCTTAGCCGGAGATCTTGCCACTTCAGACGCTCGCCGCGGACAGACTGACTGGGCCCCTATCGAGGGTGCTTAACCAATACAAACGGAAGTGACCAGAGAGGCAGCTTCCTATACCAACATGACAAGGAACTGACAGGACCATACTAAGAATAGAAACCTCTTTGCTTCTAGAAAGCGTAGCTACCTGTTCCGACGTTGGTCTTACTGTTCTCTAGCAGACAGGCTTATCTACTACCATCAAGCATGAAACTAGAAATACATTTGCTCATTCATTCTTTCACGCAGAAGGGAAGGGGGATGACAGTATCTTATCACATACAGTACATAAAAGAAAGCGGATGTAGGTTCCGTATGAGACTGTGTGACATGAATCACATATAAACTGTGTTTTAAAGTGTAGTAGTGTGACAGATCGTTCTTGTTTATGTGTAAAAGTAATACGTTCCACTGCTCAGTCTCCTCCCAGATAGTCAGAAACACCACAGTAAATTTAGAAGTGGAATGTATGCCGTAAATGACAATAGATTTAAGAAATTAACATGAAAGGAATCTAACGGAGACCTTTCACCGTCACTTCCGACTAATAGCGTAGCTGCAAGACAGTCTCAAAAATGCGTCTGCAGGTGATGTACGTTACAAGCAACGAATTTCTCACTGTAGAGAAAGAAACTCTGAGGAATATTCACAAACGCTTGTGCAAAGTCTTTGTAACATATGCTGTCGTCAGAAGTACAGTTAGTCGCAAAGTGAGGTCATCAGAAGGCGGTTCGGCGGAGCTCCACTATTTGCAGCGGTCAGGGAGACCATCGACGGCTGTCACACTTGACATACCTGACCTAGTCCCCTCGGACTTCCATTTGTTTGAGCTGTTAAAGGATGCCATTTGTGGAAGACATTCTGCTGACTGAGGCACTGGCTCCGCGATCAGGACAAGGATTCAGAACGAGATTTTCACTCTGCAAGCGGAGTGTGCGCTGGTATGAAACTTTCTGGCAGATTAAAACTGTGTGCCGGACCGAGACTCGAACTCGGGACCTTTTGCCATTCGCGGGCCCTGTAGGAGACGAGGTACTGGCAGAATTGAAACTGTGGGGACGGGTCGTGAGTCGTGCTTGGGTAGCTCAGATGGTTGGGCGCTTGCCCGCGATAGGCAAAAGTCCCGAGTTCGAGTCTCGGGCCGGCACACAGTTTTAATCTGCCAGGAAGTTTCAGGACAGGGATTGGTACCTACAGGGCATACACGCCCTTGCTTCGAGCTGGAGGAAGGCCATAGAACAGGATGGAGGTTACGTGGAAAAATAGGTTGTGTAGATATCATTCTTCCGTGTGTGTAATTCTCGTTATGTTTAAGAAAGAATTGTTGAAGAACAAAAAAATGCGGTGCATTAATTTCTGGGCAACCCTCGTATTTTCTTATATACATATGTTATTTAATCTGTATATTGAGCAAGCAGTAAAGAAAACAAAAGAAAAGTTTGAAGTGGGTATTAAAATCCATGGACAGGAAATAAAAACTTTGAGGTTCGCCGATGACATTGTAATTGTGTCAGAGACAGCAAATGACTTGGAAGAGCAGTTGAACGGAGTAGACATTGTCTTGAAGGGAGGATATAAGATGAACATCAACAAAAGCAAAACGAGGGTAATGGAATGTAGTCGAATTAAGTCGGGTGATGCTGCGGGAATTAGATTAGGAAATGAGACACTTAAAGTAGTAAAGGAGTTTTGCTATTTGGGGAGCAAAATAACTGATGATGGTCAAAGTAGAGAGGATATAAAATGTAGACTGTCAATGGCAGGGAAAACGTTTCTAAAGAAGAGAAATTTGTTCACATCAAGTATTGATTTAAGTGTCAGGAAGTCGTTTCTGAAAGTATTTGTATGGAGTGTAGCCATGTATGGAAGTGAAACATGGACGATAAATAGTTTGGACAAGAAGAGAATAGAAGCTTTCGAAATGTGGTGCTACAGATGAATGCTGCAGATTAAATGGGTAGACCACATAACTAATGAGGAGGTATTGAATAGGATTGGGGAGAAGAGAAATTTGTGGCACGACTAGAAGGAGGGCAGCGTGGAGGGTAAAAATCGTAGAGGGGGACCAATTGATAAATTCACTAAGCAGATTCAGAAGGATGTAGGCTGCAGTACGTACTGGGAGATGAAGAAGCTTGCACAGGATAGAGTAGCATGGAGAGCTGCATCAAACCAGTCTCAGGACTGAAGACCACAACAACAACAGCAACAACAACAACAACGTAATGGAGAAGGCGTTACTACTGTCTTCTTCGTGAAGTTGCGATCAGTCAGTAATCATTTGGATATTGAAGTGTGTAGCACACTTCTTACGGAATTGACGCACCATCATGGCCTTTATTTGCAGAGAATGGATGTAGTCGCTGTGTAGGATGCGTTTGTTGCTTCTGTGTTGTCAGTAAGGAAAACTTTTTACAACTGCTTCGCGGTCCATCAAGTGGCTGCGCGGCCCCTTGTTAACACCAGATCGCCCACGTTCACCTCGGCGCAGCTGTCTTCCTCTGCCGACAGGTAGCTGTCTGTAAAGCACGGTCTGCGCGCTCGGCGGCGCTTACCTCAGCGACGAGGGGCTGCCGGATGGAGCCGGGGAGGAAAGTTAGCGGAGAGCGGGCGGCCGCTGAGTGCCTCGTCGTGCTCGGCGCGGCGCCACGCTGTGTTTCCGCTGTTCGGAGGCTCATTAAAACTACACAAATAGCCCTTTTTTCCGCGAGGATGGTATAAAAATCGTCCACCACCTCCGCCCATCTCGCCGCGCTACTTTGCGCGGGCTTTCTGAGGGGCCGGTTTCTGTTGCGTGCTTTCAAAAAGCTTTCTGCGGCGCAGTTGCTGACACCCCTTTTCACGGAGACGCTTTGTGGCCGGCGCTCTCTTCACCTCATGAATTTCCCCGCAAAATAGGGGAGAACGAATCCGTAATAAAAGGGGGGATCCGCCAAGAGGGACGCCGGCGCGCTTCCACGCCGCGCAGCGGGAAGCTGCCGCCGTGCCCAGGCGCTCTCTCTACTTGCAGCTAATTACGCCCGTGTCGCGAGGATGTGTGTCAGTAGCGCCCCGCTGAGGAAAGGGGGTCACACACGCGCACTTGCTAAAGCGACCATAAAATTCTTCTTCAGTCTTTTTCTGCTCTTAATTACAAACACTTGCTCAGCACCGGGTAGCACCCACTCTCTTGAATGTTGGTGACCGCGCTGTCGAGTCCTGACACGTAACCTTGGAGACAGAGCATATGACATCCATCCTGATTCGGAGCTGATCAACCCACCGTCAACATTAATCCGTCAATACCAACCAGCCTGGATTCTGAAACACCGATCATCTGACAAACACTTAACTCAAAGGAATTCGGAAAGCCTTGGGTCAAAACTAGAGTCCATGCAGTATTTCTTTACTTCTGAAAGCATTTCACTCAGCACTGCGCATACACTTGTTGCCAAAAGTATGATAGTCCAGTGTATCAAGCGAAATTTGTGACTGGATTGACGATCTCTTGATGGAGGGGACGCAGCATATTACCCAGGCCAGAGACTCAACGACAGGTGTTCGCCAGGGAAGTCACTTGGGATACTTGCTGTTCTTTTAGCATATTAATGACATGTAGGGTTGGGTTGGGTTGTTTGGGGAAGACCAGACAGCGAGGTCATTTGTCTCATCGGATTAGGGAAGGACGGGGAAGGAAGTCGGCAGTGCCCTTTCAAAGGAACCATCCCGCCATTCGGCTGGAGTGATTTAGGGAAATCACGGAAAACCTAAATCAGGATGGCCAGACGCGGGATTCAACCGTCGTCCTCCTGAATGCGAGTCCAGTGATGACATGTAGGCAACATTAATAGTGACCTTAGCCTTTTAGCGGATGATACAGTAATGTATAACGAAGTAGAGTCTGAGAAAGATCTCGGTCTGAGGCGCCCTGCCACGGTTCGCGCGACTCCCCCGGTGGGAGACTGGAGTCCTCTCTCGGGCATGGGTGTCTGTGTGTTATCCTTAGCGAAGATGTGTTATTCTTAGCAACCGATGACCTCAGAAGTTTGGTCCCCTAGGAACTTACCACAAATTTCCAAAAATTTTCTGAGAACTACCAACTTTCATCTCGACCTTGATGAGATTCCAAAGCTGTCCAAAGATTGGTAACCACCTTTAGATGTTCAGAAATGTAAACTTGCGTGCTTCGCCAAAAGAAATTGTATTCTACGTCGAAAATATCATTTAGTCAGAACAAGTATCGGTCAACTGATACAAATATTTGGGTTTGTCTGTTTGTAGAGATAAGAAACGGAACGATCACATAGGTTCAGCCGTAGTCGGTTCTTTTTTATAATAATTGGAACTGTAATTAGCCTATAATAGACACTGCTACCAAAACACTTCCACACTACTACAACGTGTTGAAGTTTGTGGGATCCGTACCAAAAAGTGCGGACGGAGAATTTTGACGGTAAACAAACCACAACAGTACGAACGATCAAAGATTTGAGTCATCCGTGACAAAGCGGCATGGAGATGCTGAATGGACTGAACTGGCAAGCCATCTCGTAAATGCATACTCATAAAGTTTCAAGAATCACCTTTAGTTGAAGAACCCGGCTACAACCCGTACGTACCGTTCCCGTAAGAATCGCGAAGAAAATATTGGACTACTTACAGCATGGATAGAGGTAAGCAATCATTCTTCATCCCTCCATTCGTGAATGCAAATAAGTCCTAATAACTGGTACAATCAAAAGTACCCTCTGGCATGCTCATCAGAGTAGCATGTGGACAGAGTTGTAGATAGGCAGTTGCAGGGTCCAGGGAGACACACATTTCGCGCGATTATGTTCAAGATCTGCTCTCCGGACTGAAATGAGCTGGGAGGTAACGACACGCCCTTATGTCAGTCAAGTTTTCCTCAAACCTCTCAGCGACAGGGTGGGGGAATTTCAAGGTATAGGTAGTCCGCGAGATTGAGATACACGAGAATGATCTTGAACCCACAAAGAGGTTCCTGTATTTTTCGATTGGGTGACCGATAATGAAGTACTGGGATTAAAAGGTGTGTAAGACAGGGACGCAGTCTTCGCCACTACTGTTAGATATGTGTATCAAAGAAGCAATGAGGGAAATAAAAAAGAGCTACGGGAGTCGCGTTAAAATCCAGTGTGACAGATATCAGTGATCAGATTAGGAGATGGCATTGCTATTTAAGTAAAGGTGAAGAAGAGCTTATGGAAATGAATGAACGTTCTAATGAGTAAACACTATGGACTGAGACTAAGACAATGGACGACGACAGAAATGAGGAGTACTAAACTCAATTTAGTGATGAACTCTAACGACCTTGTCATCGGCGGGAAACTGATTATTAATATTCCTTTCCTGAACGTGCAGTCGTCAAGTAGGCTCCATAGGTTCCTGTGGCTTTCTATGCGTTTCAGGATCGATTGAACTCGGCACCTTTTTCGCATATATAAATCATTCAAATTGACCTTTGTGCCTCGTAAAGTGTGTTGATGCCTACGAACTCCCTAGTGAGCAGACTGTAGGCGATCTGTACCTAAACTGTTACACGGTGTCAAGAAGTAAACTGGGATATAATCTGAACCTGTAGTCTACAAGTAATGTCGTTCGCTAGGAATTAAAATGTTCTAGATCCCAGGCTCGACCCCAACCACTGCTTAAAGTTGGAATGAAAATAATCAGCAATGGCTGCCATAGAGTTCCGACACCGGAAGTCACCCTCGTACTGAAAAGGGCCATGCCAAAGAGGGCGGAGGAGTGGACAGAGGTTCAGAGCCCTTTCTTCCCCATGGGGTGGGAAACTGCCCCTAATAGTTGGAAAAATCAGTAATGATCAACTGCATGAGGATGCAGAAAGCAATGGAAACAACTGCATTAAATATAGTGTGTATGCACAGGCCATGGGGCCTGCAATTGAAATGCTTTTATGATGATCTCTCGATTGGCGAAAGATTCTTGATTAAATACTCATTCGGCTCCCCAGGATGGTACAGCCAAACCTGAGGTGAAAAAAGAACAATAACGAAGAGATAAGATTCTACGAGTCGGGTCATGGAATATAATAAGTTTAAATGTAGTAGGAAAGCTAGAAAGTCTATAAAGGGAAATGCAAAGATTCAATCTAGACATAGTGAGTGTCAGTGGAGTGAAATGGAAAGAAGGTAAAGATTCCTGGTCAGATGAGTCAAGAGCAGCAAAATATGGTGAAACGGGAGTAGGATTCGTTATGAATAGGAAAGTAGATTAAAAAGCGAGCTACTTTGAACGGTTCAGTGATAGGGTTGTTTTCATTAGATTCTATAGCCAACAAAAGCTGACAACGATCGTTCGGGTATAATACATGCCGACCCCAAGGACAAGATGAAGAGATGGGGAAAGTATATGCGAATTTTGAACGTGTAATTCAGCATATACACCGGCTGCCATGCCAGCTCTGTCTTACAGCTTCATGTGGACGCTGTATGCAGGGGCATGAGCTCAGCACATCTCTCTACGTCCTCTTTGCAAACTTTCCAGACCGTGAAACCGAGTCTACTCCGTCGAATAGCTCTTCACTTGGGTTCACGAAGCTGAGTGCACCCGGTTGCGAACCTCCCACGTAGGAGAAATCTGTGCCAGGACCCTACATTATACTCGGCTCCATTATATCCGTGAACTCACGTCGAAATAATTAAACATTGGTATAACAGGTAATTACACTTTATACCGCCAGGCAACATGAATCACAAAATACATTGCAGAACTCAATTACAGGATAACGTCCTCCAAACGTCGTAATTGTCTCCCACTGCGACGTAGAAATTTGAAATTTGACTCAGAGGTGGCTACAACCATCCTCTGTAATACTGCAGAATCCCAGTGCACTGTGACGCCATCTTCGGGTTCAGCGGCCCTTCGAATAGCAACGTGACACCACATGTGAAGAAACGGCCGGAGCTCAGTTCATATGAGGTTTAAGGGGGATTGATAATGTCGCATTGGCACCACATTTCTCCACAATACTGCCCCTACGCCACCGTGAACGTCACACGATGCAAAGGATGCGGGGACCAAGCAGCAATCGGTATTGTAATTGTCAACTGTCGAAGCTGCGTTGGTAAAGTACCAGAACTTCAAGCGCTGATAGAAAGCACCGAAGCTGAAATCGTTATAGGTACAGAAAGCTGGCTTAAGCCAGAGATAAATTCTGCCGAAATTTTTACAAAGGTACAGACGGTGTTTAGAAAGGATAGATTGCATGCAACCGGTGGTGGAGTGTTCGTCGCTGTTAGTAGTAGTTTATCCTGTAGTGAGGTACAAGTGGATAGTTCCTGTGAATTATTATGGGTGGAGGTTACACTCAACAACCGAACTAGGTTAATAATTGGCTCCTTTTACCGACCTCCCGACTCAGCAGCATTAGTGGCAGAACAACTGAGAGAAAATTTGGAATACATTTCACATAAATTTTCTCAGCATGTTATAGTCTTAGGTGGAGATTTCAATTTACCAGATATAGACTGGGACACTCAAATGTTTAAGACGGGTGGTAGGGACAGAGCATCGAGTGACTTTATACTGAGTGCACTATCCGAAAATTACCTCGAGCAATTAAACAGAGAACCGACTCGTGGAGATAACATCTTGGACCTACTGATAACAAACAGACCCGAACTTTTCGACTCTGTATGTACAGAACAGGGAATCAGTGATCACAAGGCCGTTGCAGCATCCCTGAATATGGAAGTTAATAGGAATATAAAAAAAGGGAGGAAGGTTTATCTGTTTAGCAAGAGTAATAGAAGGCAGATTTCAGACTACCTAACAGATCAAAACGAAAATTTGTGTTCCGACACTGACAATGTTGCGTGTTTATGGAAAAAGTTCAAGGCAATCGTAAAACGCGTTTTAGACAGGTACGTGCCGACTAAAACTGTGAGTGACGGGAAAAACCCACCGTGGTACAACAACAAAGTTAGGAAACTACTGCGAAAGCAAAGAGATCTCCACTCCAAGTTTAAACGCAGCCAAAACCTCTCAGACAAACAGAAGCTAAACGATGTCAAAGTTAGCGTAAGGAGGGCTATGCGTGAAGCGTTCAGTGAATTCGAAAGTAAAATTCTATGTACCGACTTGACAGAAAATCCTAGGAAGTTCTGGTCTTACGTTAAATTAGTAAGTGGCTCGAAACAGCATATCCAGACACTACGGGATGATGATGGCATTGAAACAGAGGATGACACGCGTAAAGCTGAAATACTAAACACCTTTTTCCAAAGCTGTTTCACAGAGGAAGACCGCACTGCAGTTCCTTCTCTAAATCCTCGCACAAACGAAAAAATGGCTGACATCGAAATAAGTGTCCAAGGAATAGAAAAGCAACTGGAATCGCTCAATAGAGGAAAGTCCACTGCACCTGACGGGATACCAATTCGATTCTACACAGAGTACGCGAAAGAACTTGCCCCCCTTCTAACAGCCGTGTACCGCAAGTCTCTAGAGGAACGGAGGGTTCCAAATGATTGGAAAAGAGCACAGATAGTCCCAGTCTTCAAGAAGGGTCGTCGAGCAGATGCGCAAAACTATAGACCTATATCTCTGACATCGATCTGTTGTAGAATTTTAGAACATGTTTTTTGCTCGAGTATTATGTCGTTTTTGGAAACCCAGAATCTACTATGTAGGAATCAACATGGATTCCGGAAACAGCGATCGTGTGAGACCCAACTCGCTTTATTTGTTCATGAGACCCAGAAAATATTAGATACAGGCTGCCAGGTAGATGCTATTTTTCTTGACTTCCGGAAGGCGTTCGATACAGTTCCGCACTGTCGCCTGATAAACAAAGTAAGAGCCTACGGAATATCAGACCAGCTGTGTGGCTGGATTGAAGAGTTTTTAGCAAACAGAACACAGCATGTTGTTATCAACGGAGAGACGTCTACAGACGTTAAAGTAACCTCTGGCGTGCCACAGGGGAGTGTTATGGGACCATTGCTTTTCACAATATATATAAATGACCTAGTAGATAGTGTCGGAAGTTCCATGCGGCTTTTCGCGGATGATGCTGTAGTATACAGAGAAGTTGCAGCATTAAAAAATTGTAGCGAAATGCAGGAAGATCTGCAGCGGATAGGCACTTGGTGCAGGGAGTGGCAACTGACCTTTAACATAGACAAATGTAATGTATTGCGAATACATAGAAAGAAGGATCCCTTATAGTATGATTATATGATAGCGGAACAAACACTGGTAGCAGTTACTTTATGTAAAATATCTGGGAGTATGCGTGCGGAACGATTTGAAGTGGAATGATCATATAAAATTAATTGTTGGTAAGGTGGGTACCAGGTTGAGATTCATTGGGAGAGTGCTTAGAAAATGTAGTCCATCAACAAAGGAGGTGGCTTACAAAACACTCGTTCGACCTATACTTGAGTATTGCTCATCAGTGTGGGATCCGTACCAGATCGGTTTGACGGAGGAGATAGAGAAGATCCAAAGAAGAGCGGCGCGTTTCGTCACAGGGTTATTTGGTAAGCGTGATAGCGTTACGGAGATGTTTAGCAAACTCAAGTGGCAGACTCTGCAAGAGAGGCGCTCTGCATCGCGATGTAGCTTGCTCGCCAGGTTTCGAGAGGGTGCGTTTCTGGATGAGGTATCGAATATATTGCTTCCCCCTACTTATACCTCCCGAGGAGATCACGAATGTAAAATTAGAGAGATTAGAGCGCGCACGGAGGCTTTCAGACAGTCGTTCTTCCCGCGAACCATACGCGACTGGAACAGGAAAGGAAGGTAATGACAGTGGCACGTAAAGTGCCCTCCGCCACACACCGTTGGTTGGCTTGCGGAGTATAAATGTAGATGTAGATGTCGCACCCTTATTTACCCGCATTTCATCTCCTCTTCGATGGCTCTTTGACCGCATACGACTTCTCACAATCTACAGGAACCCACTTCCAGGGGGTGGCACAAAGGGCGTCAATGAAACCACCCCGTTCCTTGCATCGTTGATTCCCTTACATTTGCCGTGTCATGAGCAACAGGACGGACCTGACCCTCTGACAATGAAATCCTTGTCTAAGGACATTGTGAGGCAGCAAACCCACTGAACACGATCGCACTTCTGTGGAGTGCAGTGCGACTACAGTTGTTATATACACTGATCAACACCCACGTGGTAATAAAATTTTCTTTATTAGGTGTAGCAAGGACACCACTTAATTTTACAACAGATAACCTTCTTTGGAAAATGAAAAGGCTCTTCTCCTGCGCAAAAATTTAGTATCAAAACACGAATATACAACCTTAATGAAATTGAGTTTTGTAACTGAACTGATTTTACATTCCTTGGAGTGCTCTCTCGATGCTCACCAACGTATGCCAAAGAGTTAGACGGGTGCCGCTTCCGGGTCGAAGACTGGCGTATTGATGACGGGCACCTGGTCGATCCGGCTGCGACGATGTTTCCTTCTGGCGGCGGTCCGCGGCGGGTCGAAAGACGCCTGTTTCCAATCCTGCCGGCTATTTAATCCGGCGGCTCTAGTCTTCCTCCGCGGATTCTGTCGTGAGGATTGGCGGCCGTTGGCGATACCCGATTGGCGGATGGTAATGTCATCGTATTACCATCCTCGTCGGAAAAAGGGGTCGCGCGCGTGCGTATTCGGCGGCTGCTTTCATGTCTGGCGGGAAACGCCTCTAGTGCCGGCTGGCGGAACGCAGGTGCGGCTTATTCTGCAGCGGTAGCCGCCCGTTGTATTTGCGTCGCTGTGCGCGCCACGGCAACAGTTTTTGCTGTGATATATAGGGTGGTACCACTAGGGAAAGTTCAAAAGTATTCGACGAAGTGTGAACATGAAATGGATGCTTATTGATTTTCCAACCAATGACAACATTTCCCTCTAACCCCCCCCCCCCCCTCCCCCCAGTTTGGCGAGATTCTTTGTGCCATCCATTCTTCGTTGTGGAGCAGATTAAAAATGTATGTCTACAGAGACAGGGTTTGATGAGATTCCTAGCGCCTGCAGGTAGGCTACACTGTTGCTCTTGCGCCCGTCTGCTGAATCGGATATCAAGCAGTTTCGTGACTGCACGCTCCTAGAAGCGACCAGCGTTATTTGCATAATACGTGCATCAATACAGTGCGAGACGACGAAAAATGTACAAACTTCAGTCCTCCTTTCAACTGTAAGGCCTACTTCCTGGGAAAATTTTTTTAGGGTATGATGTGTTGCCAGAATGTAGTCCGCGTGCTGTTTCCCGAAGTACCACCAGCTGGCGCAGCTGCGTGATTCGCCTCTTCTGCAGCAAGGTGGATCTGAACTCCATCAGCGACCAGCAGCGTCGGGTAGCGAACCGTCGGCGCGGAATGCCGCTGACACACACGCAACTCGGAGGCGGTCGCGCTCCGCTGCGGACAGACGCAAACCCGGCAATCCGAACTGGCACCCGGCGACGCTCCTCAATCGAGTTCCATCATCATATCAACAGAGGCTGGCTGCGGCTCCTCCTGCTCTGGCGCCGCATTACAGAATGTGATTAACTGTAAATGGTTTCTATCGAATTCGCATTTCGCCGGGCGACGTACGTACGGAGGAGCAGCGGCAACGGCAGCAGCAGCGGTGAGTAGGGGGCGGGCCGGATTGGTGGGTGCGGTGGGAGAGGGGAGTGGATTGCGCGGGGTGGGGGTAGGGAGGGTGGGGGGGGGGGAGGGGTTGTGGTGAGTGCGTCGGCGGCCCCCCCGCGTCTGGCTGCGCCCGGCGCCCAGGGAGCGGACCGTTTTGCAGCGACTGATTAGATTTACTCGCGAGTTGTGACGTGCAAGGCGCACAGCCCCGGTTCGCGGTCGCTGGCGGCTGCCGGTCCGCCGGTTTCGGCGCCCGCTAAGCGCTCCGTTATTTGCGGGCGGGAGGGCTGATTACCGGGGGACGGGGCGGGGCGTATCTGCGCACAAATGACTCGTCTGCCCGGTTCCCGCCACTGCGCAGGTGTCCCCGCCCGATGACGTCATTAACTCTTAATTAAGGGCGCCGGTGGCGAATAATAATACGCACTCCACCGCCTCCCGATTAACGCTACCCTGTCTTTCACCGTCGCCCAACTGCCTCGCGCAGTCAGCAGTTCCAGTGCAGTGCGGGACAGTACCGTGGTGCATTGTGTGTAATCTAGAGGGAAATTTCCTTCCTAGCCGTTAATGTTTGACCATTCCTGGGTGGTATAACTCGCAAATATACCTTATACTTTGGCTTTCGTTACACGTTAGCTAAGAACGACCTTAAGTTGTCTGAATAATCCTTTGTCAGCTATCTTTTATTCTTTCCTCCCTCATACTTAATATATTCTTCCTGTCGTTTCAGAACTTTCTTATCTTGCAAACCTTGAAAATTATCTTAACAAATAAAAAAGATAATTAATAATAATAATAATCGTATGGCATTGGTGGTTCGGCCGCCGCTCCACAAGTTCTTTAACGCCACTACGGCGAATTGCGAGTGAATGAGGATGAAATGATGATGTAAGACACACAATACCCAGTCATCTCGAGGCGGAGAAAATCCCTAACTCCACCGGGAATCGAACCCGGCACCTCGTGCGCGGGAAGCGAGAACGCTACCGCAGGACCTCGAGCCGCCGACCAAAGGAGGATTAAGATTATGTGAACGTGCACATGTTTTCTATACTGCTGGATTGTCTCTTTCTGAATCTATAGCCTCCTTATGATAGTAACCTGCTGCATACCAAATAATTCCATTGATCGAAAACAATATGTCCACAACCTAAACTCACGTTTACAGTTAAGAAATAAATCTGTCTGCTAGTACGAGAAGCAAATCAGACTGCGAGCTTGTAAATGAAATACACCCTGTCTGAACCGAAAACGTCTGACAAGGAAACAAAAAAAAAAAAAAAAAAAAGAAAAGAAAAGCAAGCTCTGCACGCGTCTCAGTTTCTCAGCTGCTACTTACTTCAGAAGAGAATCGCTGTAGTGCAAGAAAATGGTTCAAATGGCTCTGAGCACTATGGGACTTCACTTCTGATGTCATCATTCCCCTAGAACTTAGAACTACTTAAACCTAAGTAACCCGAGGCAGGATTCGAACCTGCGACCTTAGCGGTCGCGCAGTTCCAGTCTGAAGCGCCTAGAACCGCTCGGCCACTCCGGCCGGGGCTGCAGTCCAATGCAATCTGTTAAAAACATGCAGTGCAAGTTCGGTTTCCATAAAATTTGTCTCTCATAAAAAAAGATTTTTCATTAGGTAATGGGAGCAGAACAACGACGTAGGATAATCTCAGTTACTCTCTAGGCAATACGTCTTCACAAGGAACTGTATTAAAAAGAAATTCACCTCAAAAAACTATCTTGACACTATTTCATTTACAAAATTTTACCATTGAAGGCTTAGTAACCAATAAAAACATATTTCATTAGAAATTACAGTTATGGAAAATCAACACTGGAGAAATAAAGAAATAAAGCTCAACATAAAAATATATTCTAACACAAAAGTCTTCATAATAATAATTATATTATTTTTTTCTCTTCAAAACCATTAATATTGACGGGGACAAAACTATACAAAAATAGGGAGAATTTCCTGATTTTGATGTACGTGTTGAACCAACAATATCTTACTAAAATCTGTTGCAATAAAATAAAATATGTTCATTCGTTGTCTAATATTCTAATCTTCTCAAAATAGTGTCTACCTTTGTAAATTCATCTCATTCACTGCATAATGAAAATACTTATTTTGTAATAATAATAATAATAATAATAATATCTTCCAAGAGAACAATACAGTACTTCCCGACAGCGCCATGTTCTGCTTCTTTACCGTACAAGCTCACTGCCACAGCACTCCACTACAACTCCTCATCTCTTCTCCACGCTTAACACTCACGCATCTTCTCAGAGCAAAGATAAATGTAAATGCCGTGTGGCTAGGGCCTCCCATCGGGCAGACCGTTCGCCGGGTGCAAGTCTTTCTAGTTGACGCGACTTTGGCGCCTTGGGTGTCAATGTGGATGAAATGATGATGATAAGGTCAACACAGCACCCAGTCCCTGAGCAGAGAAAAACTCCGACCCAGCCGGGAATCGAACCCGAGCCGTTAGGTATGACCTTCTGTCACGCTGACCACTTTTTTTTTTATTATTACTCGTATAGTGAGCGTTTCAGCTCGTGTTCATGTGCATAGAATAACTTGATGTATGCATAACATGAGCTGGGATATTGTCTTTCGTGTGTGAGCTTTTTGTCGACAGCTAAACATTCCACCTTATGAACCTATAGTGAAGATGATATTGTATGAAGTAAATCTAAACAATGATTGATAGTTACATAATGATGGTACCATCCAAGGAGATTACCTCAGTTTCTATACAATAAAAAAAGTTATAACTATTATTAATTCTATCTCTTGGCTTGCTGGCACGGTCTACATAACTAACGGAATACAATTTGCACGCAGATAATTAACTGTGCCATACGTAAGACGTGGCAGTAGTGGAAGACAGGGACTAATATTAATCTTCTATCATCTCTCACTACTCTTGTACTAACTCTGCATCTGCGACGGAAAGTATTTTCGTGATGTACAGTAAACTGAACCACTCAGCTACCAGGGGCGGACAAAACAAAGATGATCTAACTAAACCCCAGGGAGAACAGCTTCTCTGCCGAGGCGGTGCACGCTTAAATAAGAGATACAAATACTGCATGCGGGTCCTTTGAACATCCTCCAAACGTCTTAAAATTTAACTTCTTCCTTAGTTAGGTATAAAAACTCATTACAAAACAAAGCAGGCTCTCTCTTAACTGAAAATCCTGAAAACAGGAAGAGTGAAAATCTTTCTCTCATCAACATAGTTTTCTTAATTTTCTTCTTCTTCTTCTTCTTCATCTTCTACTTCTTCTTCTGTTTGTAAGGGCTGGTTACGCGAATGCACAATACACTGCTGAAAAAGTTTTAGGAGAAGTACAAGGAGACAAAACACTCATATACAAATACGATTGTTAGCCCTGTCTTCACTTACACTGTCAGGATTAGTCTGTACATATTAATTAGCTGCCGTAAAAGCCGAAGTCAGCTGATTGTTTGAGACGAATAGACTTTCGTCTAACAAGAAAGGCGAACGAAAAGTATACATCTCATTACTGTTTTTTCTTTTCTTTTTTTTGAGTGCAAACACCTCACTACTACGTAAAAGTAATTGCATTTCGCTTTCTCATTTTAATCAGCTAATACAGCTTGTCCTCGTATGAGTTGCCGCTTGTACATCTGTCTGGTCCTTTGTAAAATAAATAAGTAGGTCAAAGGCTTCCATCCAGTCTCTCGTTTACCAGTCTGGTGGCAGTTAAGGATATCAAGACGAAAGTCGACGTTTTGAATCTCACAGTTAAGAAATATTTCACGCAGAACGGTCGTAGAAACATACCGTCGTTTGACCATCGAACTGTCTCCCGTACAGGCTATATAATAATAAGCAACCCTGGCCTGGAGGAACAGGTGAGAATCGGAAACAAGTAAGTCCCTGGTTCCGGATGGAATCCCAATTCAGTTTGACAAGGAGCACTCTACGCTACTGACGGCTTACTTAGCTTCCATTCATCGGGAACCTCTCGTCCAGTGCAGCAAAGTGTCAAGCGACTTGAAAATAGTGCAGACGAATCCTCTCTCGAAAAAAGGCAAAAAAACTGACCCGGAAAATTGCAGACCAATGTCTTTAACATCGGTTTGCTACAGAATTCTTGAATATATTCTCAATTCGAAATTTTCTTGAGACCGAGAAGTACGGTTTTAGAAAGCATCGCTGGTGAGGAACTTAGCTTGCTCTTTTCTCTCATGATATGTTGCGAACTATGGATGAACGGCACCAGGCCGGAAAGCCCCACTGCAGACTGTTAATGAAGATATAAGCTTATAGAATCTATTGCCAGAGATGTGAGGGCCTCGAAGGTTTCTTAAGTACATTGTCTTCGACGACGAATGTTCATCAGAGACAAGGGTATCATCAGGAATGCCCCAGGGAAGTGACAGGAGTGCTATTATTTTCTGTAAGCGTAAATTATCTGGCTGCCAGGGTGGGCAGCAAGCTGCGATTGATTTCGCTGAAGATGCTGCAGTGCACGTGAAGGTGTCGAAGTTGTGTGACTGTAGGAAGGTAAAAGCTGATTTATACAAAATTTCTGGCTGGTGGCCGCGCGGAGTGACCGCGCGGTTAGAGGCGCCATGTCACTGACTGCGTGGCAACTCCCGTCGGAGGTTCGAGTCCTCCCTCGGGCATGGGTGTGTTTGTGTTGTTCTTAGCGTAAGTTAGTGTAAGTAGTGTGTAGCTCTAGGGACCGATGACCACAGCAGTTTGGTTCCTTAGAAATCCACACACATTTCTTTGTAGCTGCTGTAACGAATGGCAGCTGCAGCAAGCCTGTATACAGAAAAATTTAAGTTAATGCGGATGAGTAGAAAAACGAACCAGTAATATTTGTATATGGCATTAGTAGTGTCCTGTTTGAAACAGTCACGCCGTTTCTGGGCGAAACGTTGCAAAGCGATACGAAATGTATCGGGCATGCGAGGACTGTGGCAGGGAAGGTGAATAGTTGACTTCGGATTATTGGGAGAATTTTGGGAAAGTATGATTAATCTATAAAGGAGATAGCTTGTAGGACGCTGGTGTGGCCTTCTCTTTTGAGTATTGCTGGAGTGTTTGGGATCCATACCAAGCCGGATTAACGAGAGACATCGAGGCAATTAAATGGTGGATCGCTAGATTTGTTGCTGGTAGGTTCGAACAACACACAAGTGTTACGGAGATCACTTCGGGAACTCAAGTGGAAGTCCTTGGAGGAAAGGTAGTGCTCATTTCTAGGAACATTACTGATAAAATTCAGAGTATCCGCATTTTGAGTGCAGAAGAATTCTAGTGCTGTCAACATCTACTTCGCTTAAGGAGCACGAAGATATCGTATGAGAAATTAGGGCTCATACAGAAGTGTATAAAGGGTCGTTTCTACCTCGCTCAATTTTAGAGTGGAACGGGAAAAGGAATCAGTAGTAATCTACTCTCCGCTACGCATCGTGCGGTGGTTTGTGGAGTGTGTATGTAGATGTAGATGTAGATCTGCGTGACTTGCCTAAATGTGTTGCCGCATTGTAGTTCTATTACAGCGGCTATGTATCGTTCTTAGCATCATTCTGAAGTACTGAGAAAAGAGAAAACCTGGTTTCTCGCTGACACCGCTCGTCTTGTAGACAAGGCGACGATTAAAAAACTCAATCTTGAGTCTCGCGAAACAGCTTACCTTCTTGAACAGCATGTTGGCTACAACATAAAAATATTTTGTGTCCTTTTTGTTCTCCACGTTCGTAACCACATTCTTGAATGATACCCAAGCCTCGCTCTCAATCACAGCTATTTTGGATTCAATGTAGGAATCGAACATCATCTTCCGAATGGCACGTCAAATAAATATGTTTTCTTTATGGTCTTTTTGCCTGATGAGGAAAGTTTTCACATAGATGCCTGCAATGTTGTCCATCTTATGGTAAGGTTCTACAAATTATTTTATTAGGACCTAATTAATGTACAGAGGTGGTAATAATACTTATTTTTGGAATACATACGGTTTTTACGAACTTACAGTCTTCTAAGATTTTCTTGCGTGCTAGTTTATTCTGGATCAATGTTGATTCCTTGCCCGATTGTCCTCTGCAGTGGTATTTAGAAGTCACGTTTCTGGCCGATAAACATACACGACAGATTTTAATACTTATAGTCCAAACGAAAGCTTAAGAGTTATTTTTGTTTTAAACTATTTCAAAACGACAGTAAGCTACTAAACCGAATATGCGAGATAAGAAGTATAAGAGGCAATCAAAAAGTTTCCGACTGAGGGCGCTGCCGCAGCATAAGTGCAAGATAGTGCCTCTTCCCACCGCAAGACGTTGTCGAAGGCTGTGGCTCGCTGTTGGCCATACGTGACGTATTGTCAATTAATTCGCTTTGGTTCCAGGTATCGGCATTTTTTAGAAATACGTTTGATTTCTAGAGACATGAAATACTATACCATCGTCAACCCATTGACCATTTCCTTGTCCCAAGCCCATATTCTCTTGTAACCATTTCTTCAACTGATCCCCCTACAACTGCATTTTTATCCCCCATGAATATTGGATTTTCAACCCTCCTAATGTACTGTATAACCTTTTCAGTATCCTCATATACTTTATCTCTTAGTCTCCACCTTGCGACGTTTGGCTGTATATCTGAACTGTCGTTGTCGGTGTTGGTTTGCTGTCGATTCTGTTAAGAACAACACTATCACTGAACTGTTCACAGTAACGCACGCTTTGCCCTACCTTTCTATTCATAACGAATCCTACTCCTGCTGCTGTTGATATTATCCTATATTAATCTGACCAGAAATCCTGGTCTTCTTTCCATTTCACTTCACTGACCACTACTATCCCTAGACTGAGTCTTTGCATTTCTCTTTTCAGATTTTCTAGCTTCACTACCACATTCAAGCTTCTGACATTTCATGCCCCGTCTCGTAGAAAGTTATCCTTTCGTTCGTTACTCACTCTTTGTGTCATGGTTCCCCCCCCCCCCCCCCCTCCCGTTGCCAGTCCGTTCCCGGAGATCCGAATGGGGGACTATTCGAGAATGTTTTGCCAGTGGAGAGATCATCAACACACTTTTTCAATTAAAGGGCTCATGTTCTATGGATACACGTTATATGTCTTTAATGTCTCCTTCATTCGTTCCCACCATTGTCTCTTCTCACTATATCCCTCTTCCTCGTTGTGATCGTCATAGACCGTTTCTCTCGTTATCACTGGCTCTCGACCTCTTCCACTTTCTCCGTCTCTCCATTCCTTTCCTACTGCACTGTCTCCTTCACTCTTCACCTAGTACTAACAGCTGTGTTCCAATGCCACTGTCTCACCCTCTCTCTCTCTCTCTCTCTCTCTCTCACACACACACACACACACACACACACACACACATACACACACACACACACACAAACACACACAGACACACACACACGCTTCTAGCGTCTCCTGCGCCCTTTCTACACCACAGTCATTGTACACTATCTTCCACTATTTATTACTTTTCTGCCCCTTTCACGTTACAATTGTCTCCTTCTCTCTCAGGATAAAATAGCGCGAATATGTTTGCAAGTTAAAATTTGTGGGAAAATTTTTAAAGGTGCTAAGAGAGCTAGTGATGCAGTTCTTACCCCTCTTTTCAGAGTCTTTAAACAGGGGTCCATTCGCCTTTTTTGTGCTCCGATAGGAGCATTTCTTCGTTGGTACCCTTTCTGTTCTCTGACACAGGAAAAGTACTTTACGAGTCAGTAACATTTTCATAGTTTACTTAGTGAAACTGAAGTAACGCGAAATTAATTTTATACCTCAGAACGGATTTCATATGCACAGAAATTTTGCATGTGCCTTAGTACCACGTCGACTGCCCCCAGCCAACCTGCACTACTTAGTTACTACATGGCATGGTACGGCAGTCTACTTCACACACTACAGATGCGGGAAAGTTCTCCATAATTAGGCACGTGCGATTCCATACAATATCCTTAATTTTTGTGTCGAAAGATAAAATCGAGGAAGCAAGACTGTGCTTGACAGGGTCGCAACAACTGACAGTACTCCAGTTTCACGATAATGGAAATAAATAAGGAGGGAGAAAACATAGTTACAACTTTTTCCCAGGGCTCCACTACTTCTGAAAGTTGCAGAAGAAGGAGAAGAAACGTTTATTTTTAGGTAATACTGGCGAGCTGGTTGTCACGAGCCTGACACGTAATTTCGTACTGTCAGTATCTTACTTGTCCCCTAAGTTGCATTTTTGCATCTTTTTCACTTTATCAGATTTCCTTCTCGCAGAACAGGGACGGAATGGTTTTGTTTTAGTAGATGTTTTATAGATGAGACTATTTCTTTTCGGTACTACAGGGAGACACTATTGACTCTGCCAAATTATTGGCCATCTAACATAACCCGTTGACACTATCCTTTCTAGACCCGCCAACTGTACATTATAAGTTACGTGAGATATGGCTTTGAGAGTGGGCTACAGCTGTCGAACTATACCTCCATACAGTGTGGCGGCCGTTCACAATGGAGCAACAGAGATTACTCCCTCTACCCTCCCCTTCCCCCCCCCCCCCTCTCTCGCACTGTCCCTGTCCCAAATTCTGATGCGACGACTGTGCAGATAATGGTCAACTTATTCCGTGTGCAAACTAGGCAGTACCTCGATGGTGATGGTTTCGTGCTGACAGTGTGTTTTTCGTATTGTTGGGCCCATCTTCTTTCAGGGGACACTAACAGTAAGTAGTTAGCAACTGTCTTTACACTAAGATGTGCGGTTGTCTTAATACATTTCCTACTTTTATCACGATGATATCCCACCTCATCAAGAACTAGCTGTCTGGGCAGAACTGGATATCCAGTTGTGCTGTAGATGGATACGTCGTAGAGGTCCACTGGAGTGCACTCCACATTTCCATGCCTGTAGAGACATGAAACAACTACCTAGCAAGCTTTGTAAATCAGAAACCTTGCACACAGTAGGGAGCGAATTGTCTTGGTTGAGCGAGCACTCTGGTATTTGTGTTTTTTAAAGTGCGTCAGGTATAGATATATGCAGGACAACACGACGAGCACATACGGTAAACTTTTTGTGTCATCACCAGCATATATCTTCTTCTGTACCTCGAGATTCAATAAATAATGTTCAGACGAAAATACCATCCTTTTCCTCCTATAGTTCTCAACGTGTTTCTCACGGAACCCCACTTCTACCTGAAAAGTACGTGTTACGTCCAGGATGGTCACTTTCAAAGTCGCTGCAATATTGGCAGCACGGCCTCAAAAATTTTCTGCCTCACTTGTTTCATACTGCTTCACTTCAAGTGTCTCATTATCCACCTGTTCTTGTTTTAGAGCTGTAGTCACACACCTAAAGTCCACTCTGTATATGATTAGTATACACCCAGATTCCGTGATGATGTTACACATCTCTTCTACTGAACAATTTCTCATAGCTCTGAAGGTATGCGTTTTCGAGCTCAAGTTTACTAAAAATGTTTCTCCTGTTTTGGTCCATAATGCCACCTCTGAAATTTGACTAGTCTATAGTATTAGCAACCACAGTACTAACGCACGTATTCCACTGTCAGACACATAAGAACGATTTTCACTTATAACTTTCGACTTTGTCGATTCAGAATCAGGGTTATTTACTTCAATTTATTATATTTACGCTTCTCCATCGCCCTAGAAAGTTTGTAGCATCATCACGGAATCTCTTTATGTAATGGGACTGTCTGTAATTATGACACCTTCACCTCTTCAATGCAGTGCCGTCATTAATGTAAATACGCTGAAAAATTATCTGTGTGAAAGAAACATCGTAATATATCTTCTTATATGCACATATTCTTTCAAGAAATGTTTAGTATTTTTGAGAACATATGCAGCACGGATCTTAGGAAAGAAAAGTGTATCTCCATCTGCATGGATGCTCCGAAAGCCACCGTAAGGCGTAAATAGAACGAAGGAAAAACGACAGAGTATATGCATCCTTCTGAGCGTTTATTTCTCATATATTCGTGGTCCTCAAGCGCAGTGTATGTTGGAGGCAGCAGAGTCGTTCTGGAGTCAGCTTCATATGTTGGTTCTGTAACTTTCCTCTGTAGTGTTCTTCGAAAAAACTGTCACCTTCCCTCCAGAGATTCCCATTTGAGTTCCTGAGGCATGTCTATAATATTTGTGTGTTCTGTACCTCAATCTGTATATCTATCTATCCATCTACCTATACAACAGCATAAATGTTAATTAACTCATGTAACAAAAAAAATTATCCAACAGAAAGAAATAGATATCTTTATATTGTAGTCGAATTAAGACGGGTGATGCTGAGGGAATTAGATTAGGAAATGAGATACTTAAAGTAGTAAAGGAGTATTGCTATTTGGGGAGAAAAATAACTGATGATGGTCGAAGTAGAGAGGATGTAAAATGCAGCTGGCAATGGCAAGGAAAGAGTTTCTGAAGAAGAGAAATTTGTTAACATCGAGTATATATTTAAGTGTCAGGAAGTTGTTTCTGAAAGTATTTGTATGGAGTGTAGCCATGTATGGAAGTGAAACGTGGTCGATAAATAGTCTGGACAAGAAGAGAATAGAAGCTTTCGAAATGTGGTGCTACAGAAGAATGCTGAAGATTAGATGGGGACATCATACAACTAATGAGGAGGTATTGAATAGAATTGCGGAGAAGAGGACTTTGTGGCACAACTTGACAAGAAGAAGGGACCGGTTTGTAGGACATGTTCTGAGGCATCAAGAGATCACAAATTTAGCATTGGAGGGCAGCGTGGAGGGTAAAAATCGTTGAGGGAGACCAAGAGATGAATACACTATTCAGAAGGATGTAGGTTGCAATAGGTACTGGGAGATGAAGAAGCTTGCACAAGATAGAGTAGCATGGAGAGCTGCGTCAAACCAGTCTTAGGACTGAAGACCACAACAACAACAACATCGTTACATATGCGGGATATTTGAACTAGAGTTTTTTTTTTTTCCTGGCGGAAAGGACGCAAAGTTCATCAGTACACTGAACGAAAGATTACGATGATTACCGATCCTGTTGCTTTATTATTGGACAGGCATATTATATTCTCGCACTAATGACAATTATTCCCTGTTTCTTTAAACAGAGATATCGCATGTGGTGAGACAATGAATGCCGACATATAGTGATAGGTGACTGATGTGACGATGTTACATGACATACATTTATGGTACAGCACGCTCAAGTAAGGAATTTCTTTTTACATCTTTCAAGTTATAAAACTACCTGTCAGATGAAAACTGTTTACCAGACAGCGTCTTGAACCCGAGAATTCACGAGTGATGCCCTTACTGGCTGAATTATGCAAGTAAGAGCCATTTTCATTTTGTTAATTACACGCGCTGAGCGTGATTAATTGCATCTCTTATTGTAAGGAATGCGATCTTGCTTTCATTGCATTCTGAGTGTGATTGATCTGGTTTATGCCATTTGTACATATAAAGTTGCTTCGTCACGTTCCTCTGTAAAAATGTTTCATTTATATGTCTTATTGTACAGAGGATCGTATTGAGCTGTAAGATACATAGTAAATAGTACTTTTCGTAGTGATTAGTTGGTGATGGGAGTAGCTGTAGAAAAATGTTTCGCTGCGTGTTATTTGAGTGATCTGAAGTCTGAGAGTCGTCGTATTGTCTTGTAGTTAATAATCTAAATCCTCCGCAACAGGCCAAGAAGACCCAACGGTACTGACCGGCCACCGTGTCATCCTCAGCTCATAGGGGTCACTGGATGTGGATATGGAGGGGCATGTGGTCAGCACACCTCTCTCCCGGCCGAATGTCAGTTTCCGAGACCGCTTCTCAATCAAGTAGCTCCTCAGTTTGCCTCACGAGAACTGAGTGCACCCCGGTTGCCAACAGCGCTCGGCAGATCGGATAGTCACCCATCGAAGTGCTAGCCCAGCCCGACAGCACTTAACTCTGGTGATCTGGCGGGAACCTGTGTTACCACTGCGGAAGGGCGTCGGCATCTTGTAGTTAATAGCAAACGCTATATTTATTGTCTCTGCCTATCTTTGGCCACGTGCCGTGTATTGCAATTATTTTTGATGTTGCCTGATTCTATGTGCGGGGTTAAAGCTGGTTTCTGTTCTGTTTCGTTGACTCCTGTTCCATTGTGTCGAAGGTTAATCTTGTTTGAGCCATGCTTTCAGGACCTATATTGGGCTACAATTTAAGTCTTGTTTAAATGTCATTATCCATTCGTTAAGAAGACTCCATGTTTAATAAATTACACTACTGGCCTTTAAAATTGCTACACCACGAAGATGACGTGCTGCAGACGCGAAATTTAACCGACAGGAAGAAGATGCTGTGATATGCAACAAATTAGCTTTTCAGAGCATTCACACAAGGTTGGCGCCGGTGGCGACACCTACAAAGTGCTGACACGAGGAAACTTTCCAACCGATTTCTTATACACAAACAGCAGTTGACCGGCGCTGCCTGGTGAAACGTTGTTGTGATGCCTCGCGTAAGGAGGAGAAATGCGTACCATCACGTTTCCGACTTTGATAAAGGTCGGATTGTAGGCTATTGCGATTGCGGTTTATCGTATGGCGATGTTGCTGCTCGCGTTTGTCGAGATCCCATGACTGTTAGTAGAATACAGAATCGGTGTGTTCAGGAGGGTAATACGGAACGCCGTGCTGGATCCCAACGGACTCGTATCACTAGCAGTCGAGATAACAGGCATCTTATCCGCATAGGTGTAACGGATCGTGCAGCCACGTCTCGATCCCTGAGTCAACAGATGGGGACGTTCGCAAGACAACAACATCTGCACGAACAGTTCGACGACGTTTGCAGCAGCATGGACTATCAGCTCGGAGACCATGGCTGCGGTTACCCTTGACGCTACATCACAGACAGGAGCGCCTGCGATGGTGTACTCAACGACGAACCTGGGTGCACGAATGGCAAAACGTCATTTTTTCGGATGAATCCATGTTCTGTTTACAGCATCATGATGGTCGCATCCGTGTTTGGCGACATCGCTGTGAACGCACATTGGAAGATTGTATTGGTTATCGCCATACTGGCGTATCACCCGGCGTGATGGTATGGGGTGCCATGGGTTACACGTCTCGGTCACCTCTTGTTCGCATTGACGGCACTTTGAACAGTGGACGTTACATTTCAGACGTGTTACGACCCGTGGCGCTACCCTTCATTCAGTCCCTAAGAAACACTACATTTCAGCAAGATAATGCACGAACGCATGTTGCAGACCCTTTACGGGCCTTTCTGGATACAGAAAATGTTCGACTGCTGCCCTGGTCAGCACATTCTCCAGATCTCTCACCGACTGAAAACGTCTGGTCAATGGTGGCCGAGCAACTGGCTCGTCACAATACGCCAGTCACTACTCTGGTATCGTGTTGAAGCTGCATGGGCAGCTGTACGTGTACACGCCATCCAAGCTCTGTTTGACTCGATGCCCAGGCGTATCAAGGCCGTTATTACGGCCTGATGTGGTTGTTCTGGGTTCTGATTTCTCAGGATCTATGCATCCAAATTGCGTGAAAATGTAATCACATGTGAGTTCTAGTATAATATATTTGTCCAATGAATACCCGTTTTTCATCTGCATTTCTTCTTGGTGTAGCAATTTTAATGGCCAGTAGTGTATTTCTTAAACCGAGATCATGTTGCACAATAAACAGCCAGAATAGACGCTAGTCAAATTCTACGCTAGATACCGTACTTTAAACATTTTTCGGCTGTTGACGAGTTATTCATATTTTTGGTTACTAATTTATGAACAATACCAAGATAAGTGATTTTAAATCCTAAGTAGTTTATCATTCTTTTAAATATCAGTTGCACGAACCGAGCTGTCGTTATGAAATTGTGATGTATTTCAATTTTTTTAAATTTATTTTTAAGCTTAGCGCATACTAAGAGTGTTTTTCACCAGACTTGTTCTTCTTTTATTTTCAAAATACCCTCAGTGCTTATTCCAGAAACATGATATAAAAATATTAGTCCCTAAATACTCATTTTATAATAGGAGTAATTAGGGACCATTTCCAGCAGACGAATTTCTCTCCTAGTCACAAGGCATCTTCAGCGGTCGTTCTGTAAGTAAGCTGCAATATTTACATATTTGAATGGAGAGATGAAAAGATAATTTTTTATAATCATGCTTTACTTTGAGTCGTTTACCTCTTGTTTACGTGTTCTGAAGTGCAGTGCTGTTTCCCTCCTTGTCAGCGTAGGCATATATTCGAAAAAAGAATCGCTGTACATTCAAATTCCGCAATATGTCGCTCTCGAAAAACCGCCCTTCATTGGACTGCTTGTGAGTTTTTTGCAGAACGTCGCTTATGTAATCGTCATAGATAAAAAAAGGAATGCATCAAATGAATGCGTAAGCAGGTTTCTTTGAACTCCAGCTCCACTATCAACGAGAAAAGATGCACTGTACTTTAGGAAATGTGAACAAGATGAAAAAGCATCTTTAGTAAATCGTATGGTAAATATGCAGAGAATGTTTCTCATTTGTAAACAGCAAAATCCGTAAGTTGCAGCATATTTTCGGAATGAAGCTTTGTAAGGAAAAGCGAAACGCGTACAGTGAAAACTATTCTTAGGCTTCCACAGGCTTAATTCGGAGAGAAAGTTGTAACAAATGGTACTTGACAGCTATTGCGAATGCGGAAGATGGCCATGCCCGAACAGTGCCACATTACTTGTGAGAAATTTTAGTGAGAAATTAACGCTTACAGTGTGTGAGATTTTCGGTGGTCATGCCAATTATTGTTCTACCCAATCAGTTACTGCTGGAACTAAAAATGACCATTTTCATGCGTATATTTTACGCTCGATGCAAGTTTCCAAAAGATTTTAGTGGGAAACGAAAGAATACTTAGTCTGAAATTTCAGTTACTCGTGCCAGTTAGAGTAACACTAGCCAACAAAATTTTTCTTTCTTTCTGTATTGGTCCCGGCGGAGGTTCGAGTCCTCCCTCGGGCATGGGTATGTTTGTTTGTCCTTAGGATAATTTAGGTTAGGTAGTGTGTAAGCTTAGGGACTGATGACCTCAACAGTTAAGTCCCATAACATTTCACCCGCATTTCTTTCTGTAACTGCCATGAAAACAGCCTGTCTTAATGTTTTCGGGTGTGTTGATAGTGAAAATTTTAATGAAAATGCAAGAGTAGCTCTCGTTTTGACGTTATTATAATTTTTCGTTACTGCCTACATAACCTTTTGCACAGATTTGCATTAGTGTTATCCCTAGGAGGAAAGTCACTGAAGGTGCAACTTCTTCGGCTGGCTTCTCCTGGTTAGTGTCCAGCAGCAATCGGTGAACACTGATGCTCTCCAATTTCGCTGGTATCTCATTTCCACCTCTGAAATTTGCTGATGGAAGCGCTCTTCGTGCTCGTCGATTGTAACTCCACAGTTGAAGGAAAGGTGCCCAAGTAGGAATCTAGGAAATGTAACTTGAGGACAATAGCCTATTGCAGCAGTGCAGAAGATTTGATACAAAATCCTTATAATTTCCTGCCCTTCTGTTTCCTAGAAAGTTTGTTTCCACTAGAACAAAGGCATCCCAAGCTAACTTCGTCACCTGTCTGGATAGTGTAGAAATGCCCATCTTTGCACAGTTTGCGTATCTGTGGACCCACGAAAATCCAGTCTTGTATTTTCACCTCACTAAGACGAGGAGATTTCTCGCACAAATAGAGAAATATTTTCCCAGGTTTCTCCATGGCCTTAAGAAGATTTTTCATTAAGCCCAATGCCATACGAAGAGGAGGGAGAATTAAGTTCTTCATGCATAACATTGTGTGGTCCTGGCTCAGGTGATTAACGGTTAGGCCAATATTTCTTTTTATAATGAAGTGTTTTGGAGTGGCTATTCCAGAGGCACAGTAAACAACAGAATTTGGTCTAGCCGTGTTGTAGCTCGAGTAATATGCCTGTGACCTTCTGTTCCCGGAGTTCTGCTGAGCCGTGCGTGACTCGTGTTTGTGGCATCTGTTACTTAACATCCTGTATTTTCCGTACTGCCACCTCGTTATGTTAGGTTCAATTACTTGTGTCACTGAGTTGCTGCTTTGCCTTCCCGTGAGTGGCAGCAGCATCGCTTATCGCTATAAGCCCTGCCGTATTATCTTTGTTGGACTGCTATTACATCCCGGTCGTCGTGTGTCGACCAGTCAGTTGGAACGTGCCAGCAGTTAGATCGGATCTGGCAGTGAGTTGGCACGCGGTATAAGTTCAGTAGGGGCGCGGCAGCAGTGAGGTCCCGTCCGCCATGACTCGCCCGACGGTTGCCGACACACATGATTGGAGTGGGGACGACTTTGGTTGGTCGTCGGTCGGTCGCCTTGCCGGTCGACGTGTATTTGGCCGGCGATCGCTTATGGGTTGGCTGTGTGTGCCAACTCGTGATTCGTCCTGTGGTGTCACCGCCAGACACCACACTTGCTAGGTGGTAGCTTTAAATCGGCCGCGATTCATTAGTACATGACGGACCCGCGTGTCGGCACTCTCAGTGATAGCAGACCGAGCGCCGCCACACCGCAGGTCTAGAGAGACTTACTAGCACTCGCCCCAGTTGTACGGACGACTTAGCTAGCGATGCAACACTGACGAAGCCTCGTTTATTTGCAGAGAAGATGGTTAGAATAGCCTTCAGCTAAGTCAATGGCTACGACGTAGCAAGGCGCCATAGCAATTGATAGTTATCGTATGAAGCATGTCTCATCAAGAACGATGTATACAAATGATGGATTAAAGTTAAGTATTCCAGCAGCTACGTACTTTTCTTTATAGCATTCATTCCGTATCCTGTTTCAGACCTCACGCCAGCCTGCTTGAGTTTAACGCGTGCAATTCGGCTTTTTCTAGCTATACAACACGTCCCTCATATTTTACAGACACTGCCGTTAGCATTGTCTAGTTCTCTGTCCAAGTGTTCGTGAAACTGTGTGTAATTTGTGTGATTTTGACTGACATGTTATTTTAAATGTTGTTGGTGTACTGGCTGTGAGCAGTCGGTCGGTTGGCGTGGAGCAACAAGGATTCTCGGCGTTGCATAGTGTGGCCGGTGCCCGCTGACGGTCTCATACGCTGTGTCAGGGAATGTGGTGTTGTTCCCATTACTACGAGGTCCGTGGCTCACCGACCCTGGACACGAAAGCTGAGTTGTGATTTAACCTACCAGTAAGTCAAGACTGTTCACATTGTGTCGTTTGGCGTTCGTTGTCGGCTGTTGGGATATTCCCGCGAACAACAACATGGTTTTCAAGTTGGAAAATTCTAGCCACCCTCTGGCGGAGTTTCACTGTATTTGGTTATTTGGATTGAGGTGCACCAGTGGAATCTTCTACTTTGTGGCCGTTAACGTTCCGGTTATCTGCCCTGGGCGTTGACGTAAATTTCAGGCGCTGTAGTTTCCTCATCGTGTTGTTTCTGTCCAGCACGGTGTGTAGTTTGACTGTTCTGTGTATGATTGGTTGTGGGCGCCAATATCTTCTACGTTGTTCCGTTGAACTCCCTGTTGCGCCCTGGTCGTGTGAAGTGGAAGTTATCTTGTCGGTGGGTCCGCTGACAATCTGTCGGTTGGGTTGTCGTCGGATCGTGAATGGTTGGCCCGACTGCCTGTCAAACCTAAGCGGGCGTTAGTTTTTGAATTACGGGCTAACCCTCCAACATCTGGTTTTCCTTGTGTGGACTGCCTTATTTTTTTAAAATTTGTTCTCGTTGTTGGTACTTGTATGGCTTCTAACCGGTTTTGTGTTTTAAATTAAAGTTGTTTTACTCTTAAGGTTGGTGCAAATGGCTCTGAGCACTAAGGGACTTAACATCTATGGTCATCAGTCCCCCAGAACTTAGAACTACTTAAACCTAACTAACCTAAGGACATCACACACCACCCAGCCATCACGAGTCAGAGAAAATCCCTGACCCCGCCGGGAATCGAACCCGGGAACCCGGGCGTGGGAAGCGAGAACGCTACCGCACGACCACGAGATGCGGGCTACTCTTAAGGCCTTCAGCCTAGTTTAAGGTAGTGTTCACATGAACCCTTTGGCATTTTTAATTATGTTTGAATTTTTTAGTGTTCGGCCTTCAGCCAGTTTGAGTTCCAGTTGTTTGCTCTTAAGGCCTTCAACCAAAATTAAAGAACTGTTTCACGTAAGGCATTTGGTATTTAAAAAAAAATAAACGTCTTGGAGTTTTAAGTGTTAGGCCTTACAGCCGATTTGAATTTAACTTATTCATTTCAACCTAACTAAAGAACTGTTTTAAGATAAGGCTTGCCTTTTAAATTTCTGATTATGCTTACGTTTTAAGTTATTGGCCCTCAGCTGTTTTTAAATTAAAGTGGCTTTCAGCCTGTAATTAAGTCACAAAGATTAAAGCTGTGTGTTTAAAAAAAAATTTTCGGCTCTTGTAACGTTTGATAAATAATAAAGTTGTATGTTGCGAATGTAACTGACAGTCACTTAATTTGGCCCCTTCCCACAATTTAAGTTACCTATCGTGTCCTGCGCATAAGCGGGGCGTTTCACTGACATCTAAAGTTGTCGTAGTTCAATCGCAATAACAACTGCTTCATGTTATCATATGTTTCTTTCATGTGAGCTGCATAACCAGTCTGACCCGATGGTAACGCGTTGCCATTACGTAGTAGCGCCCACAAGAGGAGCTAATGACAATCTCCACTGACTACTTTTACAGTCAATGACCATAGCTGCTACTGGTCCCCGTACATCACTATAGAATACCAGCTTCTTTTCAGTTTCAAAAAATGGAAGGAATCGCGTATGGCGCTTATGAAACGTTGTCAGATTTATCCTCTTATCAAGACAATTCCATTTTTGTATTCTTTGGCGCGACCAATTCAGCATTACCTTTCGGCAATTACAAATCCCTCATTAGGTCGCTCAGTTCACCATCTGCTATTTTCTGACTCTCTGTACACTCGTCGTTACCTACAAAATCAGGAAATTTCAAAGACCTGGATTTTGAAGGTGATGGTGCAGCATTAGTTTCACTATCGCCCTCGTCACTATCACAATCATATAGGACAGTAAAAGGCAGTCTGTTTTCGTGAGGCACTGCTATGTCCAAGAAGACTTTTTCTTCTTGGAAATACCATGTGTTAGCGGAGTTATCATACAAATACAACGATGATTCACATGGTTTGATGGTTTTCTCCAGATCATGGGTACAGCAAATCCCATGGGAGGGCTCATATGATTCAACCATGAATGAAGGCTCGAGACACAACACATACAACTTACATGAGGAGCCCATGGCTTGACCTGGTCCCCGATTTCTCAGTCAGAGTACAATCTGTAGGCCTTCCTAATATATGGAGCTGTTTGCCTCATTTGCGGTTTCAATATAGCCTGTCCGCAAATGTAGCAAAAATTGTTAGCACTGTTTACGCATTTGAGAGGCACACAGCACCACAGGAATTACAATGACCACATGCACTAACTACAATTCAGTGACAAGTTTTTCCAGCATACGAACAAAACACAAATTGCAACAAACTGAAACTACGCTTAAATGAAACGCGCTCCGTTCCTCCCTTACATTTCCCTTCCCCTTGTTGATACGAGCCCGGGCTGAAATAAGCGACAAAATATACACATCTGTTGTTGCCTAAGACCTCACCACTCTGTCTACCATCAACGGGATTTCTAAGACTACATGAGTAAGGATTGACAGTGACTGCCAATAAAATATGATTATAAATAAATGCACCGCCCTTTACCTTAGAAACGAGAGCTAATTCGAGATTTGTACTGTTGTTTCCGCTGTCACCTTGGTCGATGTACCTAACAAACATTTATATCCGATATAGCAGTGCCTGTGTTACTCTGAATAACGATGCGGTGTTCCTTGAACACGGCCGGCCAGTGTGGACGAGCGGTTCTAGGCACATCAGTCTGCACCCACGCGACCGTAACTGGTATGGATGTGTGTGATTGCCTTAGTTTAGTTAGGTTTAAGTAGTTCTAAGTTCTAGGGGACTCATGACATCAGAGCCACTTGAACCATTTTTGAACCTTGAACCTTGAACATGTGCGCGTTTCTATTGCATATCATACACTCCTGGAAATGGAAAAAAGAACACATTGACACCGGTGTGTCAGACCCACCATACTTGCTCCGGACACTGCGAGAGGGCTGTACAAGCAATGATCACACGCACGGCACAGCGGACACACCAGGAACCGCGGTGTTGGCCGTCGAATGGCGCTAGCTGCGCAGCATTTGTGCACCGCCGCCGTCAGTGTCAGCCAGTTTGCCGTGGCATACGGAGCTCCATCGCAGTCTTTAACACTGGTAGCATGCCGCGACAGCGTGGACGTGAACCGTATGTGCAGTTGACGGACTTTGAGCGAGGGCGTATAGTGGGCATGCGGGAGGCCGGGTGGACGTACCGCCGAATTGCTCAACACGTGGGGCGTGAGGTCTCCACAGCACATCGATGTTGTCGCCAGTGGTCGGCGGAAGGTGCACGTGCCCGTCGACCTGGGACCGGACCGCAGCGACGCACGGATGCACGCCAAGACCGTAGGATCCTACGCAGTGCCGTAGGGGACCGCACCGCCACTTCCCAGCAAATTAGGGACACTGTTGCTCCTGGGGTATCGGCGAGGACCATTCGCAACCGTCTCCATGAAGCTGGGCTACGGTCCCGCGCACCGTTAGGCCGTCTTCCGCTCACGCCCCAACAGCGTGCAGCCCGCCTCCAGTGGTGTCGCGACAGGCGTGAATGGAGGGACGAATGGAGACGTGCCGTCTTCAGCGATGAGAGTCGCTTCTGCCTTGGTGCCAATGATGGTCGTATGCGTGTTTGGCGCCGTGCAGGTGAGGGCCACAATCAGGACTGCATACGACCGAGGCACACAGGGCCAACACCCGGCATCATGGTGTGGGGAGCGATCTCCTACACTGGCCGTACACCACTGGTGATCGTCGAGGGGACACTGAATAGTGCACGGTACATCCAAACCGTCATCAAACCCATCGTTCTACCATTCCTAGACCGGCAAGGGAACTTGCTGTTCCAACAGGACAATGCACGTCCGCATGTATCCCGTGCCACCCAACGTGCTCTAGAAGGTGTAAGTCAACTACCCTGGCCAGCAAGATCTCCGGATCTGTCCCCCATTGAGCATGTTTGGGACTGGATGAAGCGTCGTCTCACGCGGTCTGCGCGTCCAACACGAACGCTGGTCCAACTGAGGCGCCAGGTGGAAATGGCATGGCAAGCCGTTCCACAGGACTACATCCAGCATCTCTACGATCGTCTCCATGGGAGAATAGCAGCCTGCATTGCTGCGAAAGGTGGATATACACTGTACCAGTGCCGACATTGTGCATGCTCTGATGCCTGTGTTTATGTGCCTGTGGTTCTGTCAGTGTGATCATGTGATGTATCTGACCCCAGGAATGTGTCAATAAAGTTTCCCCTTCCTGGCACAATGAATTCACGGTGTTCTTATTTCAATTTCCAGGAGTGTATTTATCCGCCGACCCTTTGGCAGGTGACTTTCCGATAAAGTGTCTCGCCTTTACAGGAATATGCATTATGGACATACGAGCGTACGACATGTGGCTGTTTGGGTCACGCAGTCAATCGTGCTCGGGTAGCCTCATGGTAAGGCGACCGCTCGCGACAACCGGGAAATCCACAAGCGTGTCCAAAGGAACAATGCATCCTATTTCGGATTAACACAGGAACTGTAATATTGTATTTATCCGCTGACACCGGACAAGCTACTTTCAAGTAAAATGTTCGGGTAATGAATACGGCATTATCACATATACACACTAAACGGCTTCACACAACGACAAGTTTCACTGGCTGTGGCTGCAGCTGTCCTACACAACAAAAGTTCCGTGCACCGTCGGTACATCAGGAGAAATGATAAGTTCGTGCGTATCTGTTTCGATGCGTTTCTGGAGAAATTTCTAGGACGATCTGTGCCAGCACAAATCATGATACAGGAATTGATTGAAAAGTGGGAGCGTACAGAATCAGTTCAGATGCTCCCAGGAACAGACCAGCACCTGTCAGCACACCTGAATTAAGCAGGAAGGTGCAAGAGATAACGACAATAAGTCCTCGTTAGTCAACCAGGACAATGAGTCAACAGGTCTATGCGAGTGAGGGAAGCTGCAGACTTGTTTTAAGAGGACTAAAGTTAAAACCATACCGGATAAGAGCTATGCAAGAACTGAAGGAGCCTGACCTGTAGAAAAAAAAATGCTTTTGTGTTCGCGGCTGTTGAGAAATGTTTCCAGTGGTGTATTGGACCCTCTAAGGCTCGTCATGAGTGACGAGTTGTGGATCCGCTTGTCTGGGGACACGTTGTTGTTGTTGTGGTCGTCAGTCCGAAGGCTGGTTTGATGCAGCTCTCCATGCAACTCTATCCTGTGCAAGCCTCTCCATCTCCGTGTAACTACTCCCTCAGAATCGCTTATTGTATTCATCTCTTGGTCTCCCTCTACGATTTGTACCTCCCACCCCCCCCCCTCCCACCACCCATCCCAGGTTTCACTCCAGTACTAAATTGGTGATCCCTTGATGCCACAGAAGGTCTCCTATCAACCAATCCCCTCTTTTAGTCGGATTGTACCATAAATTTCTCTTCCCACAGTTCTATTCAGTCCCTCCTCATCAATTACGTGATCTAATCTTCAGCATTCTTCTGTAGCACCACGTTTCAAAGGCTTCTATTCTCTTCTCGTCTAAACACTTTATCGTCTCTGTTTCACTACCATACACGGCTACACTCCAGGAACACTTTCAGAAACACCTTCCTGACACTTAAACCTATAGTCGATGTTAACAAAAAATGTCTCTGAGCACTATGGGACATAACATCTTGGGTCATCAGTGCCCTAGAACACCTGCCAAGGTAGCCGAGAGCACTAACGCGCTGTTTCCTGGACTCGGGTAGTCACGCCGGCCCCGGGCGGATTAACGACGAGGGCCGGTGTGCCAGCCAGCCTGAATGTGGTTTTTAGGCGGTTTTGCATATGCCACTAGGTCAATACAGGGTTGGTCCCCACGTTCCGCCTCAGTTACACAGCTCGCAGACGTCTGAACACATTCACACTACTTCATGGATTCCACTACACACAGACAGCTGGGGCACACTGATTCCGTCCTCGGGGGTACAGGGTGGCGGCAGGAAGGGCATCCGGCCACCCCTCAAACTTAACATTCCATCTCCAATTGACTATGGCCGACCCTGTGTAGCCGCGGGACTAGGCGCAAGCGATAGAATAGAATAGTCATCAGTCCCCTAGGACTTAGAACTATTTAAACATAACTAGCGCTCGCGCGGTTCCAGACTGAAGCGCCTAGAACCGCTCGGCCATTGCGGCGGGCTCGATGTTAACAAATTTCTCCTATTCAGAAATGCTTTTCTTGCCACTCGCAATCCATATTTAATATCCTCTCTACTTCGGCCATCGTCTGTTATTTTGCATCCCTAACAGCAAAACTCATTTACAAGTGTCTCATTTCCTAATATAATTCCCTCAGCATCACCTGATTACATAAATCTCCAAAACAACCGGTACTGGTCGACAGAAAGTCCGCACGCGGTCCACCAGCTACTCTTGCATGACGAGAAGCGTGGTGTTTGGTATGCCATTTCCGCCACACACGTTGTGGGGCCTATATTCTTTTAGACGACAGTGAACTTTACGGACCAGTTTTACGTGCCGCACCCTGTACATAATGGACGTACAAGTACAGACTGTGGCGACTTTTGAAATTTGTGGTACGTACCTGTGGGACCAAACTGCTGAGGTCCTCGGTCTAGAGGCTTACATACTACTTAACCTAACTTACACTAACTTACGCTAAAGACAACACACAAACACACACACTCACTCACACACACACACACACACACACACACACACACACACACACACACACACACACACACACACATGCCCGAGAGGGAGTACTCGAACCTCCGATTGGGGGGGGGGGGGGTTACTGTTTCGCCTGGGTGGACTTGGGTTACAAAAAAATGTAAACTAAATATTACGATAAATTTTATAAATAATCGACAAGTACGCCAAAGAAGAAGAAATAGAACTACAATGGACATGTTATTCCATGGACTCTTGTGCTTACATGCATGAACTATCTTTCCTTTGTTCTTGGATTCGGACCTAAGAGGACGTTTTTGTGTAAAGATCATCTTGCTGTACCATGATAATGTGTGTACTTAAAAGCTGAAAAATATAATGGTTATTTTGTCAAAAGAATTTGTGTATTTGGACAATCAATTTTTAGTCTGATACCTGGATTGTCTTAAGCAGATATGGGCCTTAACAAAGAATTTTCATTGTTAGGCGCCATCTTAGGAAAATCTTTAACATTTTTCTTTTAGCTCATCTACGAGACGTGCCGTCGGTTAGGACAGTTAATCTTATTTGAGATCCCACGACACCGGAGGCAACTACTAATAACTTAACAATTTTATTAACAGATTTTCTTTATATAACGAGATAACGTCCCAGGCATGTCTGGTCACAGGATTCCAGTTCCATTATAGGATTTCATTTGTAGATGCTACTCTTGTTGTCTTATATTGGGGAATCGACACGAAACCACGAGGTTAAGTTACGTATTGTAGTAGTGTGCATCGAACAGGCTTGGCAAACATTCTCTGGTGCAATAAGCACACGACTTCTCACGAGCCTGGAATAATATCCGTAGTGTTGGGTAAATAGGACACGGACAATTAATTATCGACGATTACGTAACTACCCTAAGAACTGAGCTAGATTACAGAGTGCTTATACACGTCGGGCTAAATTAAACAACATATTACAATGTTAATAATATTCCTACATTAGTTATTTCTCTTTTATGTTGAGCCATTGCATTAATGTGTGTTTCTTTTTTATGTAAGTCACGGCTCATATTCATTCTATTACAGTACACTAATAGCAAAGAAATAGAGTCACAAATAATTTTTATTTTATTACATTACAGGGGAGCCGCGCGAACCGTGTCAAGGCGTCCCAGACTGCTCGGCTACCCCGCGCGGCTTGTAGACACTAGGTTGACGACATATAGAGGTTTGAACTTGGCCGTTAGTCGTTCTCGGATAGCCCAATGGTAAGGCGACCGCCGGGTGTAAGCGGGAAATCAGGGTTTGAATACCGGTCCGGCAAAAATTTGCCGGCACGGTATCTCAGAGTGTTCGGTCAGAGGGTAATGTGCCCTCTGTAATAAAGAAAACTGAGTTAACAGATCAACAACGAACTTAAATGGATGTTTTACTACGTCCGCCCCGAGAAGATGCAACGAATTGAAGCGAACAAAGTGGCCGGCATGGTAGCTCAGTGTGTTCGGTCAGAGAGCCGGTTGGCCTCTGTAATAAAAAACTGAGTCGAAGGATCAACCACCGAACTTGAACAGGATGTCTTGCGATGTCCGCAACGACCAAACGCAACGATCAACAACGAAAAAGAAAAGCGTAATGAACACATACTCGCTTCGACGGTACATATACTAAAATTGGAACGATACGGAGAAGATTAGCATGGCCACTGCGCAAGGATGACACGCAAAATCGTGAAGCGTTCCACAGTTTTCCGGCACGGTAGCTCAGCATGTTCGGTCAGAGTGTTGGTTGGCCTCTGTAATAAACAAAACGAACTTGACCCGATGTCATGTGACGTCCGCAACGACCAAATACAACGATCAACGATGCCGGCACGGCAGCTCAGCGTGTTCGGTCAGAGAGCCGGTTGGCCTCTGTAATAAAAAAAAAAAAAAAAAAAAAAAAAAAAAAAAAAAAAAAAAAAAAAAAACTGAGTGGAAGGATCAACCACCGAACTTGAACAGGATGTCTTGTGACGTCCGCGACGACCAAACGCAACCATCAATATCGAAAAAAAAAAATGGTAAGGCGACCGCTGGGTGTAAGCGGGAAATCAGGGTTCGAGTCCCGATCCGGCAAAAATTTTCTCTTTCGTCATTCCATTACACGGCTCATGATTGTTCATATTCGCAATTGCGAATACATTTAGTGTGTAACATTTATTTAATCACAGTTACATTATGACTGTTGGCTCGTGTAGTTACTCCCTTCCCTGCTGTGAATCAATAATATGGAGACTCACGAGCACTTTTTACGTTTGCCGCACGGTTCCGGGAGGGAGGAAAAGGTCGCTCGTGGCCTCGATTGGGATTCCGTTCAGTCGACGAAGATAACAGGAAGCGATGGCCCCCGCACCGCGCCGCGTCGTCCTCCACAGGTTGCGTGACCAGCCCAGAGCTCTGCACGTCCGGTCGCCGCCGCGCTTTCCGCCTGTTGCTGCCGCCGCCTCCGCCGCCGCCGCCGCCGCACAGTAAAAACCCGTCGGGTCCGCCGGCGCGCGACCGCCGCGTCTTCAGAGCGCTGAGTCACGGCCGCCCCACTTGATGCTTTCTGAATAACGAAAAGGCTCTGGGCTGCGACTAATTAAACGCGCTCGCTGCTATCTCGCGCTCCGCCCGGCCCTCTTTATCGAATAAAGGGCGCCATTCAGGCGGAAAGGGAAAAATACGGGCGCGGGCCCATTACACGGGCGTAACGAGCGCTTCCCGGCGCGCACAGTGAATGGGCGGGGGGCGCCGAATTTGTGCTCGCCGGAGCGCGGACGACAAATTAGGAGTCATCGCTGTTGCGAATTTCGCCAACTTTATTCCCGGCAGCCCAGGCGACCGTCTTGCCCAATTACGGACGAAAATCCCGTCTTTCCAGATTCCGTTCAAAGTATCAACTTCTCAGCCGCCAGTGATGGAGACGGGATTTTCACATCACTGCAGTGCAGGGAACTGGAAGCCTACCCGCTATTCACTTTTTGGTGCATTCGAAACCTTATACAGTAACTATGAGCATCAGGACTTTATGCTTCTGTCACTAGTACACACAGTAATGGCCGACAGTCTTTCATCACCTTTCGTAACAGCCAAATGAGGGTATCGCTAACGACTTGCTAAAGAAGGTTTTAGATAATCTTTTCATGAATCTACAAAAGAACCTGGCTACGTTTCACCCGAAGATAATCTAAACGCAAGTCACCTGCCCTACGCGTTTTGGTCTTCCGCATGCTCCATCATTGGAGAAACGACTTGAATGATGTCTACATCTCTGAAGAACGATACATTTGAGTTCGGGAATCCTTCCACGTTAGTGGATACACTGCAGTAGAATATATTATCCTCAATCTACTACAGCTAGCACGACCTTGTTCCGGGCTCGGGGAGGGCACGAGGAGAAAGATGGTCGGTATTTGTAGTACGTTCCAATAACGGATATCTAACAGATAACTATACTTTCAAGGTCGACACGCGTATTTCCCAAAAAAGAGGCACTAATGAGACGCACCATGGAAGGACACACTACGACCTTCCGGAAGTAACAATACTTTAGCCTTCAAGAGGACCAGGAAATATTTCATGAGACCCTGACAGTCAAAGACCCATTTTCTACACCCTGAGTGTCATGGCAGCACAGCCCCTGTGAATCCTGACCTAAGCGTCAACGTGCCAGGGGCTAACAATCTAGACAAAATTAGCTTTGCTTGTGGCACCAAGTACAGCAGCGTAGTTGGTTTTGTAATGTATAATGTACTCTAGAATTATAAATTACAAAATATATGATGTAGCAATGGGGTATAGTACAGTAGAGCATGTGCCTTCTGGATTCGTATGAACATACATCAGTGCATCAGGTGGCCAAAGATTAGTGTGTAGTATGCAGAGTTATTTTTCCTGAAAAAAGAGACCTAATACACTAGAAATTTACCGGATGGTTATATTTAAAACCGCGCAGGATTAGCCGAGCGGTCTAAGGCGCTGCAGTCACGGACTGTGCGGCTGATCCCAGCGGAGGTTCGAGTCCTCCCTCGGGCATGGGTGTGTGTGTTTCTCGTTAGGATAGTTTAGGTTAAGTAGTGTGTAAGCTTAGGGACTGATGACCTTAGCAGTTAAGTCCCATAAGGATTCACTCACATTTTGAACACATTTTATAATTAAACGTCAGGGAGAAGTATTTCTACTATTGGACCACGGCCTCTTAGCCCGGAAGTTTTAATTACTACTAAACTTTCTCTGTTTAACACGTTATAACATGGAAACAAATTACCGTACGAGAAATAAACGTGGAAGGATTAATGTCCAGAGTAGGGGGTGCATCATTTCCATGCGTCACAGCGCCACTGTCCAGTTCCAACTATGGCCACCAGGTGCCGAGTTCAGTCATCGTGATTCTCAGTCTCACGCACGTGACCGGTCGCAGTGCACTTGTTGACGTGTCAACATGAGGTTGGACAACAGGAGCAGGCATTATTGACGAAGCTCTGTTATCAAATCAATAGTAATGCTGAAAATGTGCTTCGAGAGTATCGCCGACTGAAAGGATTACGGAAGGGCACTCTTTCTCCACCTGCTGTGCGGAGCATGATGAAAAATTTCTAATCAACTGGAGAATTGGGCGTCTCTGTGGGAAGAGGGCAACGACCAGTTGCACCATAGTAGTTGATGGAACTGCTGCTGCTATGGCAGACTACGATGCGCGCAATTCCCGATCGCACAGGCAGTACGCATGCTGTGACAAGACAGTTGAACATCGCGTGGTCCACTGTAGGGAAGGTGCTTAGAACCATTCTCAAATGATATCCGTACAAGAGCCATATCGTAGAGACGCTTACGCCACAGGACGCACAACGACATGTTGACTTTGCTCTCCACATTCTTGCAAGGCTTGTAGTTGGCGAGGGCTGGCCCTGGACCATCCTATGGACAGACGAAACTCTTTTTTCTCTGACAGGCGAGGTGAATCTCAAAGAACTGCCGAATGTGGGGATCTCCACCCCCAGTCACTATGTACGAAGTCCATCTGCATGATGAACGTGTCGCCATATGATGTGGCTTCACGACAACGTTCGTCATTGGTCCACTATTTTTTGAACAGGTTGGCGCTCAGGCACCACGGACGTTCAGTGTGAGTGGACAGTGTTACTGCGATATGCTTCTTCAACATGTCATCCCCACCCTACAGTAGAGAGACGCATTTAACTCAAAATTTGTCATGCAAGATGGGGCCCCACCGCACATCGCTCATGAAGTTCACCTGCTTCTCCGAAACACATTTGGAAACGACCGAATTATCAGCCGATCGTTTCCAAAAGCTTGGCAGGCACGATCATCTGATCTCACTCCCTGTGATTTCCGGTTGTGAGGCCACCTGAAGGAGATTACTTACGTGGGGAACATTCACACATGTGTTAATGTGAAGTGCAGTATATCAAGAAAGGTAGCTAGCATGCTTCGTTCTGCTGTGCAGAATGCAATCCTGCGTTTGCAGACTCTTCTGGAGGCTGATGGGTGACATACTGAGTCCCTATTGTAGCAGTAATGGTATGATGTGCCATAGCAGCACATTAAAAGTGTTTCAATTGAACTGATTCTGCATTATTTCTCTTCCCCATGTCCTTGACATTAATGCTACTAAGTTTGGTTCCCGTACGGTAATTAGTTACCGTATTATAACGTGTTAAATACGGAAAGCTTAATTATAACCACCCAGTATTTGAAAATAGTATATGTCAAATTTATATATCGATATTCACGTGAAACAATTGCTTTGTCCTTGTATGTACGTAAGGGACTTAAGGAAACAGTAGACAAATCAACATTATCGTCATGTATTGCGTTAACGGCATTTAAGGCCTACAGCGGAGAACAAAACACAAAACCACACTATGGAGTATAAAAACCGCACACTATAAACGTCATACAGAAACACATTTCAGAAAGCACAATAAAAGGAGAACGACTGAACTCAGACGGTAGTTTATCGTTTCCAGTCTCTAGTTTCACTTTCCACTGCTGTCGCTACACTTACTAAAGAATCGTTATTACTCGATTCTTCTATCGTGTCCTTGGACAACCCTTGGGCTTTTTCCAGCCTTTTGAGAATGGAGAGCTCGGTTAGGGAGAGATCCATCATCTCGAAAGCTGTGGCCCGACCACTGTAGAATTTTCTGTCCTAATATTCGGCCAATTTGTGGCTTTCCAAAACGATGGTACATATATTGTTTCGTTCATTTTTCCATTTATATTCCATGGTGCCGCATATAAGGTCTACAGATCTTTCAAGTATTTTGCTCTAGGAGGCACAAATTGCTTCTTCAGTTCTTAGCGATGTCACCCAGGTTTCAGAACTATATAAAAGTACCGGTCGTACTAGCGTTATGTGCAGCTGACCTTATTCTTCTGTGATATTAGACGTGATTTGAACAACTTGTTCATACTCAAAACATGCAATTAGCGTTTACTATTCATTGATGCATTTCACTCCCCATTTCACATTTATTTGTGATTCGACAGGTGTCACTGCTTACTTTTGCCAAGGTCAACTTAAATAATTAACGTGCCAATGTATCTCCGTGCCTCAATATATTTCAAATACCTTAATGGTGGCGATAGCTAGTTGCCAAACCGTACTTGACAAGTGGATTTGGAGTAGCAAGCTGCAGTTAGTCGAATGTGTTTCGACTGCATGGCAAATTCGTCTAACGTTTTCCCTAACATGAGAAACCCATACATATAAGAAAAAAATGTATGTACGTGTTGTGTGTGTCTGTCTGTGTGTGTGGTGTGTTTGTGTGTGTGTGTGTGTGTGTGTGTGTGTGTGTGTGTGTGTATGTGTGTATTTTCCATATCTAGTGCTAACGAATGGAGCGATTTCAACCAGAGTTAGTACACACTTCCTTCACTGTCAGAGAATAATTAATATGCGGGTAAGAACACCTACCTAACACAGCTCAAAATATGTGACGTCATAAACAGGGAGAAGAGTGAAAAACTGTCGCATCATGTATGCCGTTTAAATATACTAATTCTGTGCTACTGATTGCAATCGTAGTAAAATTCCGATGCGGTATCCACATATGTTGCTAAATGGACCTACAAATGGATATTATGGTACTAAAAGTACTATCGAAATTATGACGGCACAAACACTGTGATACGTGAAAAACTGCCGCATTGCACCTGATATTCAAATTTATTGCTTCTTTTCTACTAACTCTATGCTCAACACATTTTGCAGAGGGTATCTATGTGGGACGCTGAATATACCTTCAGAATTATACCTTTATATGATAGATAGCTCAAAAGATATGACGTCTAAAACACCGACATTCGTGAAAAACTGTTGCATTATGCTTGACGTTTACATTTAGTACTCCTTTGCTACTAACCCTATTAGCAAAGCATTTCACAGACGGTATCTACATACGCTGCAGTATGTAGCTACACAAATGCATCATTGTACGGCACATAGTTCAAGAGATGTGGTGCCATAAATACTGATAAGCATAAAAAATAGCCGCGTAGCACACGAAGTTTTAATACATTTATTTTTATACTAAGATCCTCCTGGAGTCGAGTCAAATAAATAAAATCCCTGACACCTGGCAGCGTTTTTGGCAGTCTTAAATGCGAAGCGCAAATGGCTATAGGCGAAAACAATAGCCGTCTGTAGATTTATGAAGGTAGGAATTTTAGGAGATAGGTCCTGGATAAACTGAAAGAACCAGAGGTTGTAGGGAGCTTTAGGGAGAGCATTAGGGAACGATTGACAAGAAGGGGGGAAAGATATACAGTAGGAGGAGAATGGGTAGCTTTGAGAGACGAAATAGTGAAGGTAGCAGAGAATCAAGTAGGTAAGAAGACGAGGGCTAATAGAAATCCTTAAGTAACAGAAGAGCTACTGAAGTTAATTGATGAAAGGAGAAAATATAAAAATGCAGTAAATGAAGCAGGCAAAAAGGAATACAAACGTCTCAAAAACGAGATCAAAAGGAAGTGCAAAATGGCTAAGCAGGGATAGCTAGAGGACAAATGTAAGGATGTAGAGGCTTATCTCACTAGGGGTAAGATAGATACTGCCTACAGGAAAATTAAAGAGACCTTTGGAGAAAAGAGAATCACTTGCATGAATATCAAGAGCTCAGATGGAAACCCAGTTCTACGCAAAGAAGGGAAACCAGAACGGTGGAAGGTGCATATAGAGGGTCTATACAAGGGCGATGTTCTCAAGGACAATAATATAGAAATGGAAGAGAATGTAGATGAAGATGAAATGGGAGTTATGATACTGCGTGAAGAGATTGACAGTTCACTGAAAGACCTAAGTCGAAACAAGGCCCCGGGAGAAGACAACATTCCATTAGAACTACTGACAGCCTCGGGAGAGCCAGTCCTGACAAAACTCTACCATCTGGTGAGCAAGATGTATGAGACAGGCGAAATACCGTCAGACTTCAGGAAGAATATAATAATTCCTATCTCAAAGAAAGCAGGTGTTGACAGATGTGAAAATTACCGAACTATTAGTTTAATAAGTCACAGCTCCAAAATACTATCGCGAATACTTTACAGACGAATGGGACAACTGGTAGAAGCTGACCTCGGGGAAGATCAGTTTGGATTCCGTAGGAATGTTGGCATACATGAGGCAATAATGACCCTACGACTTATCTTAGAAAATACATTAAGGAAAGGCAATCTACATTTCTAGCATTTGTAGACTTAGAGAAAACTTTTGACAATGTTGACTGGAATACCCTCTTTCATATTCTAAAGGTGGCAGGGCTAAAATACAGGGGGCGAAAGGCTATTTACAATTTGTACAGAAACCAGATGGCAGTTATAAGAGTCGAGGGACATGAAAGGGAAGCAGTTCTTGGGAAGGGAGTAACACAGGGTTGTAGCCTCTCCACGATTTAATTCAATCTGTATATTGAGCAAGCAGTAAAGGAAACGAAAGAAAAGTTAGGTTTAAGTAGTTCTAAGTTCCAGGGGACTTATGACCTAAGATGTTGAGTCCCATAGTGCTCAGAGCCATTTGAACCATTTGAATTAAAATCCACGGAGAAGAAATAAAAACTTTGAGGTTCACCGATGACATTGTAATTCTGTCAGATACAGCAAAGGACCTGGAAGAACAGCTGTAAGGAGGATATAAGATGAACATCAACAAAAGCAAAACGAGAATAATGGAATGTAGTCGAATTAAGTCGGGTGATGCTACGGGTATTAGATTTGGAAATAAGACGCTTAAAGTAGTAAATGAGTATTGCTATTTGGCGAGGAATATAAGGAATATAACTGATGAAGGTCGAAGAAGAGAGGATATAAAATGTAGACTGGCAATGGCAAGGAAAGCATTTCTAAAGAAGAGAAATTTGTGAACATCGAGTATAGATGTAAGTGTCAGGAATTCGTTTCTGAAAGTATTTGTATGGAGTGTAGCCATGTACGGAAGTGAGACATGGACGATAAACAGTTTAGACAAGAAGAGGATAGAAGCTTTCGAAATGAATGCAGAAGATTATATGGGTAGATCACATAACTAATGAGGAGGTACTGAATAGAATTGGAGAGAAGAGAAATTTGTGGCACAACTTGACTATAAGAAGAGATCGGTTGGTAGGACATATTCTGAGGCATCAAGGGATGACCTGTTTAGTATTGGAGGGCAGCGTGGATGGTAAAAATCGCAGAGAGAGACCAAGAGATGATACACTAAACAGATTCAGAAGGATGTAGGTTGCAGTAGGTACTGCGAGATGAGGAACCTTGCACAGGATAGAGTAGCATGGAGAGCTGCATCAGACCAGTCTCTGGACTGAAGACCAAAACAACAACAACAGATTTATGAAGAGGAGTTACCACACAGATGTTCACAAAATCGCGTTGTCGACACCCGAAGCAGCCTGCACCCAGCGAACAGAAACTGTTCGGCATTACTTTCTTAATCTGTATACTGTACTTCTACGTTCGTATATTACACATATTTGTTTTCACGACTGTTTCATAATTTCAAAGGTGTTTTCACGAAACCATGGAAACTAACTTTTTTCTATACTTCACTACAAACCCACTTAATTTTTTATTTTCGTTGCTAACAAGAAATTGGTAAAATGTATACCCGGGCAATGTCGGGCTTGTAAGCTAGTTCTTGTGTCTTGCTGGAACATGAGCTTCCGAAATTTTAAGCGCAAGGCTCTAAGCATGCGCAGTGTTTTCTCATAGGGTCTCCTGTTTTAAATATGAACATTTCTGTGACATTCCCTCTATAATTGCGTAAGTTTCCTCTGTTCCACAGACGAAGCAACAACGCTGAAGAATGAGTCCAAAGAATATTTTCTAACAGACTTCTTTAAAAGTTACTTACACTTTCTTAGCCTTCTTCCAATTAATGTCCATTAGGTATCTACGTCTTCCAGTGCAAGATCTTTGCATTCATTCCTGTTTAATTCACAGCGAGCAGATACTTGAGCATACGGCACAACTGCGGACGTTACCCGTGACGGGCCGGAATCGAAAATTTTCATCTGTTTACGCACATTAAAGGTGTATATGTCGAATGTAACAAGGCTTGATGATGTACATCTACATCTACAAAATATCTACGCAGATTTTTACTGATAAACCTAGGTCTATGTATACAGCAACTTTCTAAATATCAAGTCATCGACATCCACGGATAACTGTAAGTCTGTATCTATGTCCACTTCTGCATCTACATCTACATCTGTATCTACATCATCAGCACTCCCTGTGCTTTGTAGCAATTTAAAAAATATGTGACCTACCTGCTCCCTGGATCGTCTGCAGGCAGCATTAGTAAGCTGAACCATTGTGTCACAGGTCGTTTCTACAAATTGAACAGTAACTGTCAAACTTCTCTGACCCTCTACGGACCATACTCTTGTTTAAAGTAATGTCTAATAAATACATTCTGTGGCACAAGTCACGCTAAGCACCAAGATGTAACACAAGCGTAACGGTACCTACAGACAAAGTGTGTCGTACATACATACTTTTGTCAATGGTCACCAGAGACCTCAGATTTTCGTGTCAATGAAACGTTATCAATTTTTATGTTCTGCACCACCTGAAAATATAAGTAACGGGAACACGCTGATGGTCTCCAGGATACTCAAATAAGCCTTAATGAATCTGTGTCGAAAGGACCCGCTCTTCTTGGAATATTCTCTATTATCCGGTGTGCGTCTCAAATCAAGAGCAATACTGATGTATCAAATAATTTTATAAAAGGTAGTTGACATTTTGAGTGGTATGAAAACTCTATTGAGCAGAAAATACGGACTGAGAGTAAAGAAAAATGAAGAGGGAAGTATGGAAGAGTATGAGATCGTAGATTAGCAACCCACTTAGGATGGAAATAATGGACCAAATCTACATCTACATCAACGTGATTACTATGCTATTCACAATAAAGTGCCTGGAAGAGGGCTCAATGAACCACCTTCAAGCTGTCTCTCTACCGTTCCACTCTCGAAAGGCGTGCGGCAAAAACGAGCACTTAAATTTTTCCGTGCGAGCCATGATTTATCCTATTTTATCGTGATGATCATTTCTCCATATGTAGGTGGGTCCCAACAGAATGTTTCCGCGATCGGAGGAGAAACCTGCTGATTGAAATTTCATGAGGAGATCCCGCCGCACCGAAAAACGCCTTTGTTTTAACGATTGCCACTACAATTCATGTATCATGTCTGTGGCACTATCTCCCCTATTTCGCGACAATACAAAACGAGCTGCCCTTCTTTTTACTTTTTCGATGTCATCTGTCCGTCCCATCTGATGCGGATCCTACACCGCACAGCAATACTCCAGAATAGTGTGTAAAAGCGTGGTGTAAGCAGTCCCTTTAGTAGACCTGCACCTTCTAAGTGTTCTGCCAATGAATCTCAGTCGTTGGTTGGCTCTACCCACAACATTATCTACGTGATAGTTCCAATTTAGGGTATTTGTAATTGTAATCCCTAAGTATTTAGTTGAATTTACAGCCTCCAGATTTGTCTGACTTATCGCGTAATTGAAATTCAGCGGATTTCTTTTAGTACTCATGTGAATAATTTCACACTTTTCTTTATTAAGGGTCCATTGCCACTTTTAGCACCATACGGGATCTTATCTAAATCACTTTGCAATTCGTTTTGGTCATCTGATGATTTTACAAGACGGTAAATGACATCATCATCTGCAAACAATCTAAGACGACTACTGAGATGGTCTTCTATGTCGTTAACATAGATCAGGAACAATACATGGCCTATAACACTTCCTTGTAGACTTTCCGTCTATTACTACGAACTGTGACCTTTCTGGCAGCAAATCACGAATCCAGTCGCACAACTGAGGCGATATTCTATAGGCACGCAGTTCCGTAAGAAAACGCTTGTGAGGAACGGTGTCGAAAGCCTTCTGGAAATCTAAAAATATGGAATCAATTTAACATCCCCTGTCGATAGCACTTATTACTTGATGAGTACCGAGCGGGGTGGCGCAGTGGTTAGCACACTGGACTCGCATTCGGGAGGACGACGGTTCAATCCCGTCTCCGGCCATCCTGATTTAGGTTTTCCGTGATTTCCCTAAATCGCTTCAGGCAAATGCCGGGACGGTTCCTTTGAAAGGGCACGGCCGACTTCCTTCCCCATCCTTCCCTCATCCGAGCTTGCGCTCCGTCTCTAATGACCTCGTTGTCGACGGGACGTTAAACACTAATCTCCTCCTCCTCCGCCTTGATGAGTATAAAGAGCTAGTTGTACACTCCTGGAAATTGAAATAAGAACACCGTGAATTCATTGTCCCAGGAAGGGGAAACTTTATTGACACATTCCTGGGGTCAGATACATCACATGATCACACTGACAGAACCACAGGCACATAGACACAGGCAACAGAGCATGCACAATGTCGGCACTAGTACAGTGTATATCCACCTTTCGCAGCAATGCAGGCTGCTATTCTCCCATGGAGACGATCGTAGAGATGCTGGATGTAGTCCTGTGGAACGGCTTGCCATGCCATTTCCACCTGGCGCCTCAGTTGGACCAGCGTTCGTGCTGGACGTGGAGACCGCGTGAGACGACGCTTCATCCAGTCCCAAACATGCTCAATGGGGGACAGATCCGGAGATCTTGCTGGCCAGGGTAGTTGACTTACACCTTCTAGAGCACGTTGGGTGGCACTGGATACATGCGGACGTGCATTGTCCTGTTGGAACAGCAAGTTCCCTTGCCGGTCTAGGAATGGTAGAACGATGGGTTCGATGACGGTTTGGATGTACCGTGCACTATTTAGTGTCCCCTCGACGATCACCAGTGGTGTACGGCCAGTGTAGGAGATCGCTCCCCACACCATGATGCCGAGTGTTGGCCCTGTGTGCCTCGGTCGTATGCAGTCCTGATTGTGGCCCTCACCTGCACGGCGCCAAACACGCATACGACCATCATTGGCACCAAGGCAGAAGCGACTCTCATCGCTGAAGACGGCACGTCTCCATTCGTCCCTCCATTCACGCCTGTCGCGACACCACTGGAGGCGGGCTGCACGATGTTGGGGCGTGAGCGGAAGACGGCCTAACGGTGCGCGGGACCGTAGCCCAGCTTCATGGAGACGGTTGCGAATGGTCCTCGCCGATACCCCAGGAGCAACAGCGTCCCTAATTTGCTGGGAAGTGGCGGTGCGGTCCCCTACGGCACTGCGTAGGATCCTACGGTCTTGGCGTGCATCCGTGCGTCGCTGCGGTCCGGTCCCAGGTCGACGGGCACGTGCACCTTCCGCCGACCACTGGCGACAACATCGATGTACTGTGGAGACCTCACGCCCCACGTGTTGAGCAATTCGGCGGTACGTCCACCCGGCCTCCCGCATGCCCACTATTCGCCCTCGCTCAAAGTCCGTCAACTGCACGTACGGTTCACGTCCAAGCTGTCGCGGCATGCTACCAGTGTTAAAGACTGCGATGGAGCTCCGTATGTCACGGCAAACTGGCTGACACTGACGGCGGCGGTGCACAAATGCTGCGCAGCTAGCGCCATTCGACGGCCAACACCGCGGTTCCTGGTGTGTCCGCTGTGCCGTGCGTGTGATCATTGCTTGTACAGCCCTCTCGCAGTGTCCGGAGCAAGTATGGTGGGTCTGACACACCGGTGTCAATGTGTTCTTTTTTCCATTTCCAGGAGTGTATTTCGCAAGAACGATATTTTCTGAATCTGTGCTACGTGTCAATAAATCGTTTTCTTAGAGGTACTACACAATGTTCGAATACAGTATATGTTCCAGAACCCTACTGCAAAAGGACGTTGTGATATAAGCCTGTAATTCAGCGGCTCCTATTTCCCTTTTTGGGTATTGGTGTGACTTGAGCAATTTTCCAGTCTTTAGGTACGGATCTTTTTGTGAGCGAGCGGTTGTATATAATTGCTAAATATGGAGCTGTTGTATCAGCATACTCTGAAAGGAACCTGACTAGTATATAATCTGGACCGGAAGCCTTGCTTTATTAAGTGATTTAAACTGCATTGCGACACCGAGGATATCTATATTTTTCTCATCTTGCCAGTTGTTCTTTATTGGAATTCAGGAATATTTACTTCGTATTCCTTGGAGAAGGAGCTTCGGAAAATCGTGTTCAATAACTCTGCTTTAGTCACCAGTGACTTCACCGTTGTTATCGTGCAGTGAAGGTATTGATTGCGTCTTGCCACTGGTGTGCTTTATGTATGATCAGAATCTCTTGGAGTTTTCTGCCAAATTTCGAGACAGGTGTTCGTTGTGGAAATTATTGTAGCATCTCGCATTGAAGTACGAGCTATATTTCGAACTTCTTCGAAACTTTGCCAGTCTTGGGGATTTTGCATTCTTTTAAATTTGGCGTGCTTTTTTCGTTGCTTCCGCAACATCGATTTGACTAGATTTTTCTACGCATACATAATCAGATGGGAAGGAGTGCAGACTGTATCTTAAAAAGGCGATAATAGCATTTTTATCAGCTTTTTTAAATAGATATATTTTGCGTTTCTTTTTGATCTTTGTAGGAGTTGCGGTATTCAGCCTAACGGCTACTGAATTGTGGTGCTTAATCCCTGTATTCGTCACGATACTCACTATTTGTTCAGGATTATTTGTTGCTAAGAGGTCAAGTATGCTTTCGCAACCATTTACGCTTCGAGTGGGCTCATGGACTAATTGTTCAAAATAATTTTCTGAGAAAGCATTCAGTACAATTTCGGATGACGTTTTATGTCTGCCGCTGGCTTTAAACGTATAATTTTTCCAGCATATCGAGGGTAGATTGAAGTCGCCACCGACTATAGTTGTATGAGTGGGGTACCTATTGGACATGAGACTCAAGTTTTCTTTGACCTGTTCAGCAACTATATTTCTTGAGTCGGGGCGGTCGGTAAAACGCCCCAATTAATGGTTTAGTCCGATTGTCAAGTATAGTCTCTACCCATACTATTTCGCAGGAGCTATTTACTTAATTTCACTACAAGGCAAAGTACATCTGACAGCAACAAATACTCCACCACCAACTGTAATTACTCAATCCTTTCTGAACACTGTTAGATCTTAGAAAAAAATTTTGCTGAACTTATTTCCGGCTTTACCAGCTTTCTGAACCTATAACTATTTGAGCTTCAGTGCTTTCTATTAGGGCTTGGAGTTCTGCCTCCTTCCCAACACAGCTACGACAATTTACAACTACAATAACCCTCGTTTCTACAACTAACTTACTGTGTTTCACCTGCCCCGTTTTAGACAGACGCCCTTTCTGTGGTTCCCTGAGGTCCTCTAACCTAACAGGCCCTCTAGCCTTACAGTAGACAAAACCAACAAATTCCGATTCTTGGAGCCAAAACGTCTTGCCAAAAAAAGTTACTAGTATCAACCAAAGGCCCTAATTGCAAAAATAAGTTTTTGAGACTATGCATCTGGAGCACAGAATTCTGTGGATGTGAATCCCAGGCTGCAGAGCAACGGACGAAAACTGAAGGGTGTTGAATTCGTATACGTCTACATCTATATAGATACTCCTTAAGCCACCGAACGGTACGTGGCAGAGGGTACCCTGTACCACCACTTGTCGTTTCCCTTCCTGTTCTACTCGCAAACAGAGAGAGGGAGAAACGACTGTGTGCATCCCTCCCCACGAGCCCTAATTTCTCCTATAACTTCGTGGTGCTCACGCGCAGTGTAGGTTGGCGGCAGTAGAATCGTTCGGCTGTCAGATTATAATGGCAGATCCCTCAATTTTCTCAATAGGTTTTTTTTCGAAAAGAACGTCGCCTTCCCTCCAGAGATTCCTATTCCAGTTCCAAAAGCATTTTCGTAACACTTACCCGTTGTTGGAATCTATTGGTAACAAATCTAGCAGTCCGCCTACGAATTGCTTCGATTTCTTCCTTCAGTCCCACCAAGTACCGTTCCCAAACACTCTAGCCTCAAGAACAGGTCGCACCAGCGTCCTATACGCGGTCTCTCTTACAGGTGAACCACTCTCTCCTAAAATTCTCCCAATAAACCGAAGTCGACCATTCGCCCTCCCTACCACATCTCACATGCTCCTTCCGCCTCATATTGCTTTGAAACGTTACGCCTAGACATTTAAACGAGTTAAATGTGTTGTGGGGTGGCGGGTAAGATTATCTAGTGACGATGGTTGTTTAGTACGCCGCCTCTATCACGCGAGCCTGGCAACTAATTTTGTAGTCAGCCAGAAAGCGTAGGAAAACTTACTGACCTTAGTTTCCAGTCTGCACAGCCACATTCGGGGCCAGCCCAGTGAAAGAAATGTTTTTATTCTCCTTCTACGAAAGTATAAATTTCTAGTCCATACATATATTGAGTAATGTCTCTCACGTACAATACTTTGAAATTCATTAGGTTCAATTGATAGTAAATCTTTCTATCATAAATAGCACAACCAGCAATTCAGAAGCGACTTCTACGGTACGTACCTACAAGATTGTCTTTCGCCCTGACTAATAATACTCAAATGACTGTTTGAAATAAATACTCGCCATAAAAGTGGAAGTAATAGTCACCACTTGCCACGCGGATTTGTAATTATCACGGACGGCACATTAACAGTTACTGAGTACAGTCCTCGTGAGTCCACTATCAGTTTTTACCACAAATACGCGATTTGTCACAGTTCGTCTCTGACGTCATCCGAGGCAGAGCGCGATCCGACGTTGATCAGACGTGGATCTTACAGCGGCTGAGTGCGAAGCCAACCTTTTTCCTGCCTCTCGGGCTGTTTTTGTATGTGCCTCAGCGGACGTCCGAGAGAACGTCTGTTTTTATCTGCCAATGCACACGGCGGCAGCCTCAGAACGACCGCTTTCTCGGACAAATAATCTTTAATAACATAGAAATGAAATAATTTAGAATCTGCTTCATTTTTACATGTGTTTTAATGCACAGAAAAAGTTTCAGCTCGCTTCAATGAAAACTTTGCCTCCTAGAATTTTTACAATGGAACTACAGTAGATCGTTTCCTCTGAACCCTACCCTTACTACTACTTGTATTAGCTGTTATTCATACTACAACTCTAAAATTTGGTATATCTCTATTATTTAGTAGGTTTCGCCACGTGCTGAAATCTAAATTCTCCACCATTAAAATTACAGGTACTTAAACAACTGAAAATGGGTATATTTTAGTTACAAATTTGGTTTCCACTTAATTACTCAAAAACTATAAGAGGTAGCTTAACGTGGTCTTTCAGTTATTGTTTTTAGGGTGAACTGAAGCATGAAACAAATTTTTACTTTTCTAAGCCCAATATTTACCTCCTTCCATTTTTTAAAAAAATATGGATTCCGGTCGTAATTATTATCCTTTAGCTTTGAAACTTGCACCACTTATTTATGAGCTCCATAAGCACATTATGACCAAATTCTAGCTTTCTCACTTCATTATTTAGCGTCACTTTTTTTCTTAATAGTCCTTTTTTTACGGAAACTATCAAGTCTACGTACATGAAGACATGATAATTGAAACGTTATTATAATAAAACATTCTGTCACGAAGAAGAACGTGTAAATAGATTAATGACGAACACTAACTTCACTTAACGAATGTTTATTCAGCACTTGCACGTACAAGAGGGCGGAGCGAACTGCCTTCGGCCAGTACAAAAATGGTTCAAATGGTTCTGAGAACTATGTGACTTAACATCTATGATCATCAGTCCCCTAGAACTTAGAACTACTTAAACCTAACTAACCTAAGGACATCACACAACACCCATTCATCACGAGGCAGAGAAAATCCCTGACTCCTCCGGGAATTGAACCCGGGAACCCGTGCGTGGGAGGCGAGAACACTACCGCACGACCACGAGCTGCGGTCTCGGCGAGAACACTTACGGTATATATACAGCTTCAGAAAATTACAGTACTGCGATTTTTGACATTTGTGGGTACTTCTAGAATGTATTTGAATAGAATATAGAAATTAAAATTTTACAGTTCAGATGAGTTTACAAAATGTTCAAATGTTTGTCATTAGCTAAGGGAACAAACTGATGAGGTCATCGGTCCCTAGACTTACACAATACTAACTTATGCTAAGAACAACACACACACACACCCAAGACCGAGGGAGGACTCGAACCTCCGGCGGGAGCGGCAGCGCAATTCGTGCGTGGCTCCTGAAACCACGAAGCCACTCCGGGCGGCTCAGGTGAGTTTAAACTCACCTCCCTTCATGCTACATTCTAGTATCATAACCACTACACCACGGTTTCTACGACATTGCTCCCTCCTTAAGAGAACAGCGTCTCGGTGTTACGTTCTTTTTGTCCGTCAACGCGTCATAGGTCCTGCATACTCCGACTCCCGATAACTGATGTTAGCCCTGGTGGTGAACTTCTTAGAACTTCCTTTGCCACTACACTCATCGTCACCTTTCCACTTGTTGCCTGTAGCTGGAGCTTAGAATTTACCCTCCCTGGGTTGCAGGATCCTTGTAGGGCTTTATCCGAAGGACGTGGACCGTACCTCTGACCTTTCGTCGTCTTGTGTCCTGGTCGAAATCTTCAACCTCATAAGTAACATAAGACAACTGCCTTACAACCTTGTAAGGTCCAAAGTAGCGCTTGAAGAGCTTCTCAGAGAGACCAACCTTCCGAACAGGAGTGAAGATCCACACGAGGTTACCAGGCTGGTAGACAACAGGGCGGTGGCTCGCGTCATACCTTCGGCTATCGTTTTCTTGAGCCTGCAGCGTGCGGAGTCGAGCTCTCTGCCGAGCTTCCTCACCTCCGGTTAACACCTGGCCGATGTAGTCGTCGTCCACGTCATCAGGATGTAACGGAAACACAGTGTCCATCGTCGTAGTCGTCTCACGCCCATGCACCAGGAAAAATGGCGTAAATCCTGTTGTGTCTTGTTTGGCGATGTTGTAGGCAAACGTTACGAAAGGTAGCAGTTGCTCTGCTCAACTTTAACGAACATTGATAGCATGATGGCCAAAGTCTTACTAAAGCGTTCAGTAAGCCCGCTAGTTTGCGGATGGTAGGCAGTCGTCATGTGATGAGTAATGTTGCACCGACGGTTTATCTCTGTCACAAGAATCGATTGAAAAACTTTCCTCCGATTCCTAATTAACGACCTCGGGGCACCGTGTTTTAAAACAATGTCTTGCACGATGAATTTGGCTACGGCTGTCTCGAATGCTTCCGCTGATTTCACGGCTCTTTTAACAGCATACCTTGTCAGATAATCAGTGCAAACAATTATCTATCCATTGCCACTAGCAGACGTTGGAAATCGTCCGAGGAGGTCAATCCCAACACGCTGGAAAGGCGTTTCGGCTGCTGGAATTGATATGAGTCGGCTATATGGTTTCTGAGGTACTGCCTTTCTCCTCTGGCACTCCAGACAGAGCGACACATAGTGACGGACACTCCTAAATAAACCTGGCACAGAGAAATCTCTTGCGGATCCTATCGTATATCTTAATAAATCCTAAATATCCGGCCTCAGGGGTGTCATGGAATTTCTGTAGAACATCTAAGCGCATGTGTTTAGGAATCACTGGTAGCCACCTCTTTCCAAACGAATACAAGTTTTTCTTGCAAAGTAATCCATTAACTACCTTAAATAGTCCTTTCACATCCTCTGACCGATTTAAAGCAAGCATAATTTGAGATATCTTGGCGTCCTTCTTCTGCTCAGCAGAAAGATCCTGGAGTGCAGCGAGACAGTCACTATCTTCATCAAAGTCTTGATCATCTTGCACAGGGTTTCTTGAGGGACAGTCGGCATCTTGGTGTTTTCTCCAACTTTTGAAAACTATGGTAATGACATATTCTTGGAGACGTAGTGCCCACGTTAGGACCTGTCAGCCAACGAAGTGTAACAACTGTGAATGGCCATCTATAGAGATACTGTCGAAACCTCAGCATGGCCCAGATCACAGCCAGACATTCTCTTTCTGTAGTTAAGTAGTTTCTCTCGGCTTTTGTAAGTGCCCTAGAAGCATAGGCTATAAGCTTCTCTTTTCCATCCGAAATTTGCTCCGGAAAAGCACCGATCCCATACCCACTGGCATCTGTGTGTAGTCCTGTGGGTGCTCTCTCATCATACAGACAAAGTATGGGCTCAGTCATCAGAGCTTTTCGCAGCACATCGAAAGAATCTTGTTGAGCACCACCCTAGATGAATTTAGCATCGGCTTTTAACAACTCTTGAAGTGGCCTGGCTTTGATACAAAAGTCTTTGATAAAACGACGGTAATAGGAAAATAATCAGAGGAAGCTTTTCACATTTATAATACTTTTAGGAATAGGAAATTCCGTTATAGATCTCACCTTTTCTGAGTCTGGGCGCATAGCTTCGTTTGACACAAGGTGTCCAGGTATTTTAATTTCTTTTGCTCCAAAGAGACACTTTCTTGGGTTAAGTTTCAGTCCGGCTTGTTGGAGACACTTAAGAATGGCCCGGAGTCATTTTATGTGTTCATCAAATGTCACTGAGAACACTATAATGTCATCTAAATAACAAAGACACATCGTCCAGAAGACTTAGAAGATAATACATCATCCGTTCAAAAGTTGCTGGTGCATTACACGAACCAAACGGCATTACCTTATGCTCACACAGGCCCTTAGGGGCGATGAATGCAGTTTTCATACGATCAGCCTCATCTACTTCGATTTGCCAGTATCCCGAGTTCATGTCCCGCGGAATATTTACTGGTTATTGATCGTAGTCTGTCTTTGAATGACTCTAGAATTGTCACAGCAGAATCAGATGGCCGGGAAAAACATCCAACAATTAACTTGGTTTCACCTGCACATGTTATACGCGACCAGATGACTACTTCGACCTCAATAGAGACAATATTTTCGTCAGCTGCAATGAACACCCCACCTCCTAAGGGCTCTAATCTGTCTTTCCGATGTACGTTCCACGACTCGCTAAATATCTAAGAGCTTTCCACTCCAGTTTCAGCCAGATCCCGGTCCCAAGAACAAGTGACACCTGGGGTGAGGTGTCCCACGCGACGCGCCAGATTCTCCTCCACTGCTGCCTACACGGTGGCAACAGTCTGAAAGTGACTCACCGCAGCGAAAAGCGCCGTCAACTGTTCGCAAACTGTGCCAGCTCCTACAGCAAATTTTCGTGCAAGAGAAATAGCGGTATACAGGACATTATACCGCACACAAAAGATGCTATGTTTCTCAAATGCCGAGGCGAGGAATGTTTCGTAAACGCTGACCAGAAAACAGATAAGGATCTAGAAAAAATTACCGAGGCACTAGAAGGAGTGGTAGACAGCAGATATTGTACTGGAAGAGAAATATACCAATAATAAATACTTTAGAATATTTTATGTGGCTGCACTACCGCAGACGTTCGCATCACACAGTCCGAAGACTGACAAATCACCCCGTAAGCTGCAGAGAGCCCTAAACTTAGTCAAAATGTTTAAAATTCTAGGGGAACTTAAATTGAGTATTTTGGCAATTGGAACAAGGACCAGAAATGAATGTTTCACCCACTACCGTCACCTGCATGGGTGGTGCGTATGATATAGGTGTTTGTAGGCCGATAATGTTCTATGACAAACATTTGCCTGTCTCATCGACAGTGGAAGAGCAAACTTGAAAAACAAAACCAGCCACATGTGTTGTGGCCACAGTAAAACTGTAGATCTTAGCTGGTTGTCAAAAATGGATTGTTTAGACATTATAGGTACTTGAAGACGTGTACTGACTGTATAGTTCAGCAAAATACTTCGCAGTAGCATCATTCCAATTGGATGTCGCCGTGGATACAAAAGTATGAGTACTTTGGCCTTTCAAGCGACAGAAAACTCACCAAGATTCTCAACAAAGAAACAAAGAACTCTTCGCACAGTACAACTTGAGGGAAAGTTGTAGAACCATGTGGGAGTAGTTTCATCTTAGGGCATCCCGTATTTTGACGGTGACGCTCACTCTTTAGATAATACATTTGGTGACTACAGATGTAGAATAATAAAAGTAACGTAGATAAGCAGTAATCCTATATAATTTTGCCCACAGAGTTCAATTCTATAAATGAATTACGTTATACTGGCTGCACTGAGACAAGCGATGGCCAGTTTTTGTCGTTTCTTTGAACTTACGTTGTTTACGCCAATAAAACATTAAATAGTCATTCTGACAGTTACTTTTGTTATATCAGAATACTCAGTTCAGGATCGTGTAACATCTACATAACTTTCCTCCTCCACCTTTGTAACACGTTACACAATGACACATACGAATATAGTGGTAGTCCGGAATCAAATTTATTGTGGTAGCGAAATATCTTATTTTGTTCTAGGATATTCCAGAAATATCAAGATAAATATAAGAATACCTAATAATTAAACAACGGTCGCCCTGTCTGTGCTAAGCAAATTGCTGTCGGTATATATTTCTAAAGAGATATATATAAAACAGAAGTACAAGGCACACTGGAAAGCCTTGAGAACTTTCCATTGAGCCGAAACGAGTATTACATCAATTATTCAATAACTGTTAAATATTCATAGCGATAATACCGTACGGAAGTGTTTCAGGGGTCCTGCAAAGCTCCAAAGCTCCATGAAGGAGTGGAGGGATCTATGTTTCCGAGTAAGTTATACGATCTAAACCTCTTCCCTCTTCGCATCACAAGGGCCGCATTAGTACACTTAATATTTTAAATGTCGAGAAGAGTGGCTTACAGAATACTGCTCTGAGTGCCTTGATGGAGAAAGCTTAGAAATTTCCCGCGATGTTCCGTTATTAATTTGTTGTAATGTGTTGCACATTTGGCAAACTCTGCGTATCGTATCAGAAATTTTCGACTTCAAAGCAGTCTACAGTAAAGGGTGGCAGATGAGGCTGTTTTATTTTTTATTGAAGTCCTCGTCAACTGTTTTAATGACTAAATGACATTGTCTGCACCAGACATACATTCTCTGTAAGTGGCACGTAGCTGAACTATGTTTGACAAGATACCAGCATTATTTCCCTGCCGTTTTTGTCTGTATTGTCTTAGAATGGATTCTAAGCATATTGGCTAGTACATTAGAAACTGAATGTCTACGTAGTTTGATTTAATTTCTGTTGTTGTTAGTAGTATGTCCATGAGAGTTCTAACTGAAAGAGCATTGCTGAGTCAAATTTTGAGAATGTCGATCAAAGATATAATTTCCCCATTTCCCACAAAACAAGAATTTCAGTTGCCCATTTCGAAAAATTAAATTTTACCGAAATGGAAAAAGAAATGACGAGAACAGCTGAGAAATTTAAAAATAAAGCTTATAAAATTACAGCATCTTAATTTAAATAAAAGGAAAAAAAAATTTTAAAATCTCATTTGCCTATATCAGAAAACCAATCTAACAAATTATTATTCTTTATAAATAAGAATCAAAAAATCTCATCTCCCCATCCTGAGAAAAAAACAAAGTATCGTTTCCTCATTAAAAAAATTTCAAATGTAATAAATTTTATTCTTCATAAATAAACACCAAGAAACCTCATTTGCCCATATCTGAAAGCCAAATTCTCATTGTCTCATTTAAAAAATTCCAAATCTAGTAAATTTTATTCTTTATAAATAAGAACCAGAACTCTCAAACGTAGATTTCATCTGTGAACGTTTAATTAAAAAAATCAGATTTCCTACTCTATAAATAGAATGGAAAACATGGTCAGCAAAGCTCAGCTCTTTAAGAGCTTAGAAAATTATTTTAAAGGGAAGTCTGGATTAAGTTTAAAAGATTTAGAAAATTATTCTAATGAAAGTGGTTACTCAAATGCGACTAGAGAAGGTCTGTTTGAGTTTATTGAATAAAAAATAAATAAAACAGAACTAAAATCTGAAAGTCTAAAGTAACTTTGATCAGTTGTAAAATAAAAAAAAAACTGAAGAATATTTGTAAACTTAGAAAAAAGTCAGTTGATTGATCACATAATAGACCCTGTTCACAATTTTAATAACAATGATAATACTAACGAATTCCACAAAAAAAATTAAAAGACTTTAGCAAAACTCTATTGCAAAAAAATAAAAAAAACATACTCAATTTAGAAAAATCATTCAATTGATGTTATCAAAGGAAATGTAGTTAAAATTAATAATGATAACGATTTGAGTAAAATATCATAAAAGGAACTTCATCAAATCTGTAAAAGGGTTGGGTTGTTTGGGGGAGGAGACCAGTCAGCGAGGTCATCATTATCATCGGATTAGGGAAGGATGAGGAAGGAAATCGGCCATGGCCTTTCAGAGGAACCACCCCACAATTTCCCAGAGTGATTTAGGGAAACCATGGAAAACCTAAATCAGGATGGCCAGTCGTGGGATTGAACCATCATCTTCCCAAATGTGAGTCCAGTGTGCTAGCCATTGGGACACCTCACTTGGTAAATCTGTAAAACAAAAAATTTAAAACATTATATTACTCTTAAGAAATAACAATCACTCGATCTTATCAATAGTTCTGAGGGTAAAATTATTAATAACGATACTGAGAATTCTTTTCAAAAGCTTGTAGTAGATAAATGTCAAGTAATTATGCAAAAAAATTATCAGGGAAACTTACCAAGTTTCAATTTTCTAGATGACGAAGATTTTTCAAATCAGCTAAACGAATTTGTAGAAATGCTTCAGCTTTTGTATCAAGAATTATAAGTTATGGAATTAATAAAACTGATAAAATTGTAAAACCACAGGAATTTTTTAATCAAATTAAAGAAGAAATAATCACCAAATCAAATAAAATTTTAATTCAAAGAAGACCATTTAAAGTTAATAGAAAACTTTATTGTAATTTTAAAATACATTAAAACATTTAATCAAATTTTCCTAAGAGCAACAGATTGAGACGATTATTATCAAAAATCAATCAGTAAACTATTAACTGAAGTGGATGAAATGCAAAGAAAAAAATCTGGATAGTCTTTATTTTGTATAGACAAAATTAGTTTGAGTACAAAAATCTTTTAGCGTTAAAATTTGTGCATCATGGTCTGAAAGGCCATTCACTATTTCACTAACATAATGCCCATCTACTAATGAAGAATGAATAAAAATGTTGTCAATGCTCATAATACTCTTCCCCTGAACACTGGTTGAAAAAAATAGTCGGGATCAGATCAAATGAGTTTAAGAGATTTTCCAACGTCCTTTGTCCTGCACAGTCACATACAAAATTAATATTAAACTCAACACAAACAACAAATTTTTGACACACCCTATAAAGTGAATCGAGGACCCTCTCTAGCTTGATCAGAAATACTCTGAAGTCAAAGTTAGAGGACTTATAAATAAGAAAAATTAGATGTTTAGTTACAGTAAATTCGACTGCCCCTGCCAACATTCAAATTTCTGTTTTATGCAGTGCTTTAATGCATCTACAGACTCAAATGGAATACTGATTTTTACGTACAAAGCCACTCCTCCACTATGGAAAGAATTCCTTATAAAACAGCCAGCTAATCTATTTTCTGGTAAAGAAAGTCTCTGAATTGTCACATTATTTAATTGGTGCTCAGCTATACCAATAATTACAGTGTCTATAAGTAGTTCACTAACCTTATGTCTAATATCTCTAATGTTTTGACGAAATATGTTAATTCCATCACTACTTGGATGCCGACTTTCTCAGAAGGTGGTTTCTTTGTTAGAGAGACTTCCTCTGAGCAGGGATACCTATCGGCTGATTTCGGTCTAAAAAAGGTGCAGCTCTAACACCAACTACTACAGGAATTTTCCCATGAGTGAGCCACCACCGCCCACTACACTGTCGCCTATAACCTTTGCCAAACTCCCCTTCCCATACTTACTGAGTTGCAGCGCATGTCTCGTGAAACCGAATCTATTGACAGACTCAACTGGCACCATTGCAATGTGAGCCGCACCCTCTGCTGTCAGTGTCTTCTCAAGGCCCATATTAACGCGCCTAATAGCAGCATTAAGATGAGGCCAATCATCAAACTGAAACAGTTGCACTATGTGCACATATGTTCCATGAGTTTGAGTAGCTATCTGTTCCATGTCACTACCTACATCATGCTGCCCATCCCTATCAAGACTTTTCCCCGCTGCGCCCACAATCACTTCCTGATCCTCTTTCGAAAAGTTCGTACATGGCTCCCCTAAGTTAAGAGTCACCTGAGCCAACCCTGCACTATGCTTCACAATGCTGGTGACCTGACACTCACTCCCCAACGCTTCCTGCAATTGCTGGCCTACACCTCTTCCATGTGAACTACCTAACAGCAGAATCTCCACCTTTCTATCTGAAACTACAACTGTCTTAGGGCCCTTAACTACTGAGGTATGCTGCATGTTTCCTACACGTACAATGCAAGAGGCTACTCTCCACTAAACTCTGACAATTGACCATATCTATTGGTGATACGCGAAGTGTGACTGTCTGGATATATCCTCCTCCTACCTGCCTTCTAACCAATTGCCAGTTCCCATTCCCAAGCGCCATTATCTCTCCTCATCCTACCTAGTTCCTCCATTACGTTTTCTAAATGTACCTGAAGGGAACATACCTTACGCTTATGCTAATGTATTACCTCATTTCTGCTAAAAATTCGGCATTTCCAGGAGGGGATCTCGCTAGAATGCTCAGTGGCTTCCCCACTGTATTAACCAGAAATGAAAATACTTTGAACAAATCTCACACCGTAACCCACTGCTCACAAAACGTACGACAAACACCACATTTCTCACTCAAGGCCAAATGTTAACAATTACGGAAAAACTATACGTCTACGTTACCTAAGCTCAATTACTACCATGAAACGATTTAAGGAACCAACAATAGTGTCATCGAATTTCGCTCTCTACTAAGAAAACGACTACTTCTGTTAATGCAACTACACCAAAAGTAATACCAGTAGAACAAAAACTCCACACAATTTCTTATCCAAAACCAAAAATTGAAGCGTCCATTGGAACAATCAACACAATTACGCACAGTGAGCGGAAGATTTTACTGAAGTATTTCACTAGCAACAGCAAGAAACGCCTGCCGTAAACTACCCTACTAAATTCAATAAATGACCACATCTCACAAACAACTTTGTAAAACACAGTGAGCGAAAGTTTCCGAAAGTTTAATAAACCGTTAATTCACCAGAAACAGCAAGAGACACCGTTGAAAAGTACTAAATTTAATAACAGTATAACAGTGCCCAAACGCCTTTGTCAACGCTGAGCTTAGGAACCGCTACAGATGAAACTGCACGCAGCGAGATGTGGACTTATTTCTCCGTAATTTTTTTGTGCTGAATTTATCTCCACTGTTGGACATTGATACTATATTTGCTACACTCCACTGCTCCTATATCCTGTTTTCAAGCCAGGGTACTTTCAGAAAATTCAGAAATCAATATCTTAGTATCAGTGCTCCGTATTTCACAAGTCCCGTCTTCCTCGTAATTTTTTTCTGAACTGGGAGCGTTTCTGCTTTCCTTTATGCTTCTTCCAGCTGTCCTAAAGTTGTTGTTGTAAGCCGTTAGTTGCATCATCTTCTATTCCTCTGTCATTGCACCAAGGATTTTTATGTTGTTTCACCCGATCCTGAATTTATATTATATCCGTCTTAACAGTATCTCTCTCTGTTTTATTCTGGTTTCTCAGCAGTTTGTAAGAGAATTAAAGCTTTTTGTAGATAACTGCCAACTACCTTCTTTTAAGAGAAGTCCGTATGTCCGTGCACATCATTTTCTATTTGGGTGACAAACCGATTCCAGGTTTCTCAAAGTGCATTCCTTACTACTACTTTTGATTTGTTTCAGTTTTGTGTATATTTTTCCGTTAATTCTTTTGAGCCACTTTGTACAAAATTCAGGTAAGATTATTGTTTTTTTCTTAATGCCTCTTTTATTTCTGTGTTCCACAACCTTGAGCTTTTCTTGTTTTTATTTATGCTACTTTTACCTGATCCGCCTGTAGCTGTTATAATGCATTGCTTGATGTTGTTCTATTTTATACCTATGTCTTCTGATGACGATAATTTTAACATGGTCTTATATATAGTTAGTCGTCTTTGATAAAGATATCCCGTTCGGATATAAAATAAGTTTGAAGAGCGGATCACTAACAAGTCTCCCGCATCACGGAACGCACAGAAAATGAGAAGGTGCAGATAATGGTTCCCAGGTGCATGATATCCCTGCAAGAGGTACCGGTGGAGTTGTAGGAAGATTTATCACTGTTACTTTGTCAAAAAATGCTGTTTCTTCTCGATGGCGCATCAACGAATTTGTCATGTAGCGTGTGCGAACATCTCAACCACAAATATGGCGAAAAGTGGATAGGTCGATATGGACCAACTCCTTGGCCACCTCGATCGCCAGATTTAACTCTTCTCGCCTATTTCTTGTGGGGCCATAGGAAGCGTCGGAAGTGTGAGACTCCTGTACAGTCTAAAGATCTTCTTTCTATTTTTTCTGGCGTCAGCACCAAGGTTTGAGGTCCCAGGTCGTATGAATGAAGCAAACCCTTTTCCTGTAAATTTCGAGGCTTAAGCTTCGAAATTTATAAATAAAATATGAAGCAAGAGCTCTAGCTTGTGGGAACAAAGTGGAGAAGGAAGCTTTTCCTTCGCAATGGCTTCTGGTTTCACCATTAGATGAACTGTGTGATTAAAGAAATGCTCTGACTTCATTCTAGAAGTAATAGCTTCAAAAATGTTAAGTCTGGTCAGTAGCAGACTTAAATTAGCGAAGTGCGGACACGGCTTAAGTAGCAGAAGGTGTGCGCCGCGAAATATGCACCTGAGCTCGTCAATGCAGTGCAGATACCTACGTTGTTTCAACGAAGAAAATGTTAAATAGAGTGCGACATAGGGGAAAGAATATGTAAAGCACTATTATCTGAACGGAGAAAGAATACTTGTTCATCGGTACACAATTGGCCCAGGATTCCAGTCCGGCATATCAGGAGAAATCGGGTTTCATCAAACTACAGTTAGTAAAACGGTGAGTAGTTTTTTAAAATATAATGGAAAAGCTGACTTGTGGATCACATATCCATCGCCACCACATAATGCGACTGCGGGGATAAACGAATGGCTAGAAAAACACATTTCCATGTGTAGTTGGTGTAATTCACTGTATGCGAATTCCGAGATCTACACAGTATGGCGACGAAGATATTAATAGAAAAGGTTACGCTAGTATAAATGTGTGGGCTATGTACAATAGAAAGGAACAGTTCACTACCATTGAGGCTAGCTGGTTTGGATCAGCACATTACAATCGAATGTGGAGAAGTTCAGGTCAAAGTGCAGAAGTTCAACTCTATGGTAAGTTGTAAGTGAATTTAATAAGGATGACGAAGAGAATGGCATAGATCCGTGGTCGATAACCGTCTATCTTTATCCAGCAGTGGGGAATCGCAAATCATGTGTCATGCAAACAAACTTTTAAAATAAGAAATCGTCGTGAGAGAGCGTTGTATTGGTCAACTGAGGATGTGGTTTCCCATTTGACAGTATGTGTGTAGAATTGCCTTAGGAAATGTCCCAACGATTATAGATTGCTGCTTTTCACCGCCCAATGTTGTGAAATATCTACAGGACGAAAATTCTGAAGATACTGCATTGGGTTACCATTATGATGTCGATAATGAAGATCAGTCTGTAACAGAGAAGGAAATTCTTATGAAAAGACATGAAAAAAAGCAGCTGTAATAGAAAATGCAGGATTTTGAATTACTTTATTTACCAAAGGTACAAAACCACTGATTGTCTACAAAAAGCTATTGGTAACACGATCTAAAGGACAGTATATGTATTAAAACTGTTTTCATTTTCATCCTCTTTCCGATCGGTTTCGTGGTTGGTTATAACAGCTTCTTTTTCAATTTACGTCCCTGTCAACTTTAACTACTCCAGTAACACCAGCCTGTCTAATTCTGTGATATTGGGCACCTTAGTCAAACCTGTTTCCGGCAGACATTTAGTTTCCTTAAGGGTACCGGCCTGTCATATGAACTTGCTCTACACGACGAAGATAATGACACAGCATCATCTGCAAACAACCTAAGACTGCTGCTCAAACTGTCTCCTAAATCGTTTACCTAGATAAGTAACAGCAGAGGGTCTATACTACTTCCCTGGGGTACGTCAGAAATCAGTTCTGTTTTTCTCTATGAGTTTCCGTCAATTGCTACGGACAGTGAACTCTCTGACACGAAATCTCCGTGGAAACACAGGCTTCCGTGGGACACATTTTCAGAAACACTGCGGTAATGTGCTACACAGAGCAATGGAATTGCATCCTTTAATTTTTTGTTCACTTATTTTCTTTTTAAGACTAAAACAATCGACAGTTGCGAGTCTGAAATTTCTTTGTAATTAGTCCAGCAGTAGTAATAACCAACAACACTGCATATTTGTAAGCCAATTTCCAGCGTGGCAGCGCGCCACTGCGACGTGGACTCGGCTTTTTAGCGCCTGGACGAAGCCCCCGCGAGTGCGTGCACACACACACACGCACACACACACACACACACACACACACACACGAACAAAACGAATCGCGCTCTGCCCCCGGGACCTGCGCGCACTCGCCGTTATGCTGATGTGCTTAATGAAATTCGTAATCTGGCCTGGCCAATCACCCCGCCTGGCGTTGTTTGCCGCCCTCCTCCATCCGCCACCAGCACAAACACACACACACACACACACACACACACACACACACACAGACAAACACATATATACATACACCCACACACAACGTGTGCCCTAGTGTACATAAATACATCACGTAAAGCCTGCGGCAATTCTCCCCTGTCCACTCAACTAAAAAGGAAAAAGAAGGAAAAGGGGCAAAAAAAAGAGAAAGGCAGACAGAGAATAAAGCCGCACTAAAAAAAACGCAATGGGCACGCTGCTTCATCAGTCACCTTCATAAAAATGCTGCTTTAAAACCGCTCCGGCCCCTTCTATCTCGTACGCGGCTTTCACGCTCGGAACAGCACCTGCAGAGGTAAAAGCGGTCTGCGGCTGGACATTTTTCTTCCATGGTATCGCTAACCGCCTGACAAGCCATGCAAATTACGTTACCGGCGCGGCGACCGCGTGCTATCATTACGATCGCCAAATGTGTTCATTTTCCGGTTTCCGCCGATGGGCCAATTCCGCGCGAAACGGCCAGCGCAAATGGCCGAAACTTGAAACTAAAATTCGTGAAAACTGCGCAGACCCCGCAAACACTTATCAGTTTATATCACAGTGTCATGTGCGTCATCTCACAGATGTTGATGCTTATGTGCACATAAGCCGTATCGGTAGTTTCAGCTATTTGACGCGTTCAGAAACTGGAGTATCAGTTTTAGATATATCGATATTGTACCCAACATGCAAGGGATGGCGAATGGCCAGAAACTACGAGATTCGAATCAGGAGGGGGGGAAATTAGAATATTTTAATCGGCAGCATTTGAGCGAAAAGGGAGTACAAACGTGGTATCACGAACGACCGCGACGTACCAGGTCAGGTTACGCTTGTCGAAGCTATGTTGATCACCAGAATTGCCCGGAAAATGGAGCTAAAATTGTGTTGCGTGATTTCTAATGCCACTATTGTGGACTAAAGTCATGGACTAAACCGCTAACCAGATTGACAGTGTCGGATTGAAACCCCAATTACGCCATGTACTCGGTTTTAAAATATCACTCTAGTTTCTGTGTCCTGCTCATATATCAGTAATTTCGTATGAATGTCTATATGCGCGGTGTATCCTCTTAATACAGGCTGGCGCACGAAATATGTTACCATTTTGTTTTTGAATATAAACTTTATTGTCAATACCATCTGAAAGAAACATATACTACAATGAAGACCCGTCCATGGAGATTTGTTCTAGCTCAGCACGTGCTCAATATGTTCACCATTTCGTTTCCTAACTTCCTTCGAACGAACACTGAAGTTAGTGATTACCCTACGGCACATGTCTTCCGTAATTTCACTGCAAGCTTGAAGAATAAGTCTTCTGAGCTCCATAAATAACGTGGACAATTAGGGAAATTCTTTTCCTTTAGGTACCCCCAAAGAAAAAAGTCACATGGATTGAGGTCTGGACTATTGGGGGGCCAATTTCGTCCGTCATTGAAGCGACCTGGAAACCTGAGTGAAATGATCCACATGTCGAAATGCTCGTGTAAAAACTCCAACACAGTGTTGGCAGTATATGGCCTTGCTCCATCTTGCATGAACCACTGCGTGTTGAAGGGCAAGGCAGTAGCAAGAAGCTGTGGAATGAAGCTATTGCGAAGCATGCTCAAATAACGCTCGCTGTTCACAGTTTCTTCAAAGAAAAAGGGTCCAATAAGTCCGTGACTGGAAATTGCTACCCACGTTGTAATCCTCGGAGCATAATGTTGTCGTTCATGAAGCACTTGTGGGTTTTCAGTGGCCCAAAGGCGTACATTTTGTTTGTTAGCCACACCGTCTAAATGAAAATGCGCCTCGTCTGAAAACCAAACGTTGTTGAAAGTTTCTTCCTTATCCTCCGCCGACTGACCAAACAGTAGTCTCTGCTGCTTGTGTTCTTCAGTGAGCTTCTGTGCACAGGTCGTCCTGTATGGGTACATATGGAGGTTACTTTTAAGAATGTGTTGAACGGAGCGTCTGGATATTCCCAGTTGCACTGTTGCCTTTCTACACGATTTCCCGAGACTTCTCTGTATATCAACTCGTACCGCTTCAATATTCTCCGGCGCACAAACAGGCTTAGGCCGATGTCGCTTCGCTTCCAATACTGTTTCTCCCTGTACAAATTTATCGTACAACCTGTGGATTGTCTTCTTGCAAGGGACCCATCGTGTGTTAAACTGTTGTCGAAAGCGCCTCTGAGTCACAACAAGACTTTTCGTTTCATGAAAAAGTAAAACAATTGCCGATCGTTGCTGTGTCGTCAGTCTTCCATTTTCAGCCATTGCTGCTTACTAGTCTCCTAGCGGCAGTATCGTGAATTACACGTCATTTCGTAACTCATTTGTTTTTCCAACCTCTGCTGGTACTGCTGTAGAGATCCCAGCAGGATATCTAATGTGCGTCGTAAATTGTGAAAGAAACAATTGGCAACACATTTCGTGCGCCACCCTGTACATTGCGTGCTAATAAAGTGTGACCAAGTCTTCAAATTAACTGCGTGGTTTTGCTGAGGTCGGCGTAGCCCTTAGTGCTACCAAAATGTGGTTACTTCGTTTCAAATTTTGTCGTTCATCATGAACTGCAGCACACAGTCTCCGTACTATAGGTGATTATCAGTCACCTACGTGACACAGTGACACAACAAAATATTACGTTTAACAACTCTCCTTAATCACGTTTTCACCACGTTCTAGTCACCAAAGCAATTCTCACGCCCTGTATCCAAGGAGGCAGGAAGTGAACCTCCTAGTACAGATGTGTGTTCTGGGTGTCATATCTAAAATACACAACGCAACTGAAACTTGTCATAAACATTTAGTAACATCTCGTACAATAAAATACTCAGCTTTCAGTGATGGCTGACGCATGTTTCTGTTGTCAAAGTACTGCACATTAATATAACGTAATTTAATGAAAGAGATCTATATAATCTATATAAGCCAATTCTGGATTGCTAAGTTTTTGAGTTCTAGCTCTCGATACAAATACAGGGCTATTACAAATGATTGAAGCCATTTCATAAATTCACTGTAGCTCCATTAATTGACATGTGGTCACGACACACTACAGATACGTAGAAAAACTCGTAAAGTTTAGTTCGGCTGAAGCCGCACTTCAGGTTTCTGCCGCCAGAGCGCTCGAGAGCGCAGTGAGACAAAATGGCGACAGGAGCTGAGAAAGCGTATGTCGTGCTTGAAATGCACTCACATCAGTCAGTCATAACAGTGCAACGACACTTCAGGACGAAGTTCAACATAGATCCACCAACTGCTAACTCCATTCGGCGATGGTATGCGCAGTTTAAAGCTTCTGGATGCCTCTGTAAGGGGAAATCAACGGGTGGGCCTGCAGTGAGCGAAGAAGCGGTTGAACGCGTGCGGTCAAGTTTCACGCGTAGCCCGCGGAAGTCGACGAATAAAGCAAGCAGGGAGCTAAACGTACCACAGCCGACGGTTTCGAAAATCTTAAGAAAAAGGCTAAAGCAGAAGCCTTACCGTTTACAATTGCTACAAGCCCTGACACCCGATGACAAAGTCAGAGGCTTTGAATTTTCGGCGCGGTTGCAACAGCTCATGGAAGAGGATGCGTTCAGTGCGAAACTTGTTTTCAGTGATATGGCAACATTTTTTCTTAATGGTGAAGTGAACAGACACAATGTGCGAATCTGGGCGGTAGAGAATCCTCACGCATTCGTGCAGCAAATTCACAATTCACCAAAAGTTAACGTGTTTTGTGCAGTCTCACGGTTTAAAGTTCACGGCCCCTTTTTCTTCTGCGAAAAAAACGTTACAGGACACGTGTACCTGGACATGCTGGAAAATTGGCTCATCCTTTCAACAGGATGGTGCTCCACCGCATTTCCATCATGATGTTCGGCATTTCTTAAACAGGAGATTGGAAAACCGATGGATCGGTCGTGGTGGAGATCATGATCAGCAATTCACGTCATGGCCTCCACGCTCTCCCGACTTAAGCCCATGCGATTTCTTTCTGTGGGGTTATGTGAAACATTCAGTGTTTAAACCTCCTCTACCAAGAAACGTGCCAGAACTGCGAGCTCGCATCAACGATGCTTTCGAACTCATTGATGGGGACATGCTGCGCCGAGTGTGGGAGGAACTTGATTATCGGCTTGATGTCTGCCGAATCACTAAAGGGGCACATATCGAACATTTGTGAATGCCGAGTAATGTCCTGAAGTGGTCAGTCAAAACGCCGGAAGATCTTTGAGCAACTACTATTGTATGTCGGTGCCAACGTAGTGACGCGCTGGCTTTTTGAGAGAAGCTGCAGAGGCAAATGGTGGGCAAGAGACGCCAGGTTGTTGTTGTTGTTGTTGTGGTCTTCAGTCCTGAGACTGGTTTGAAGCAGCTCTCCATGCTACCCTATCCTGTGCAAGCTTCTTCATCTCCCAGTACTTACTGCAACCCACATCCTTCTGAATCTGCTTAGTGTATTCATCTCTTGGTCTCCCTCTACGATTTTTATCCTCCACGCTGCCCTCCAATGCTAAATTTGTGATCCCTTGATGCCTCAAAACATGTCCTACTAACCGATCCCTTCTTCTAGTCAAGTTGTGCCACAAACTTCTCTTCTCCCCAATCCTATTCAATACTTCATCATTAGTTGTGTGATCTATCCATCTAATCTTCAGCATTCTTCTGTAGCACCACATTTCGAAAGCTTCTATTCTCTTCTTGTCCAAACTATTTATCGTCCATGTTTCACTTCCATACATGGCTACACTCCATACGAATACTTTCAGAAACGACTTCCCGACACTTTAATCTGTACTCGATGTTAACAAATTTCTCTTCTTCAGAAACACTTTCCTTGCCATTGCCAGTCTACGTTTTATATATTATCTACTTCGACCATCATCAGTTATTTCGCTCCCCAAATAACAAAACTCCTTTACTACTTTGAGTGTCCCATTTCCTAATCTAATTCTCTCAGCATCATCTGACTTAATTCGACCACATTCCATTATCCTCGTTTTGCTTTTGTTCCATTCAACTGCTCTTCCAAGTCCTTTGCTGTCTCTGATAGAATTACAATGTCATCGGCGAAACTCAAAGTTTTAATTTCTTCTCCATGGATTTTAATACCTACTCCGAATTTTTCTTTTGTTTCCTTTACTGCTCGCTCAATATACAGATTGAATAACATCGGGGAGAGACTACAACCCTGTCTCACTCCCATCCCAACCACTGCTTCCCTTTCATGCCCCTCGACTCTTATAACTGCCATCTGGTTTCTGTACAGATTGTAAATAGCCTTTCGCTACCTACATTTTACCCCTGCCACCTCCCCTCACCAGTGGGCACTAATGAGCAAGTTGTAATAGTGCAGGACCTTTGCGCTTCTTTATGTGGTGTCCTGTCCAGCCAAAGGGATATCAGAGGGTGCTTGTTGGCCACGAGGCAGTTGCTGATAATAAAATAAATGTGTGATGCTGACGGCAGATAGAGAAAAGATGTTATTCGGCTCGTGAGAGTGAAAATCTATTGGAATGTCGACCATGCTTTGTAAAGGCTGGTGTGCATCATTCTGTCGTCACACCATGGATGTACTGATGAAAGTAGCGGGAAGTACCGCGATTGCCTGGTGCTTGAGAAGGTGGGCCCGCATCTCGTGGTCGTGCGGTAGCGTTCTCGCTTCCCACGCCCGGGTTCCCGGGTTCGATTCCCGGCGGGGTCAGGGATTTTCTCTGCCTCGTGATGGCTGGGTGTTGTGTGCTGTCCTTAGGTTAGTTAGGTTTAAGTAGTTCTAAGTTATAGGGGACTGATGACCATAGATGTTAAGTCCCATAGTGCTCAGAGCCATTTGAACCATTTTTTTGAGAAGGTGGCTTGAGTGAGGGATCAGATGCAATTTTTTCTGAAAAGGCAAGTACGGGTGTCTCTCTCATCGGATAGTAGTGCAACGTTTCTCTAGAGTGGGAAATTGTCTTTACATCGTTAAGGCTTTACCAAGATGGAGAAATGAGAGGCTGTTCCGATTATGCATAACCTTCTTCGGAGAATAGAAGGCAAGCTTTGCTACGATTTATTCTACTGAGGGAACCACTAAAATGTCTTTCTATTGCAGGACGAGAATGTTTTGATGGCTTTTCCATGTAGAACTGAGAACAATCATGATTTTTGGGACACTTGACTTTTAGACTAGCAGTCGATTTGTTGATAGAGGTTCACTGAGTTACGTGGTGGAGCAGGATGGCAGACGCTAGACTTTGAACTATCGAGACGATTGAGGAAAACAGTCTTCCGCTGGGGCTCGCGTCCATTACTTACCACACATCTGTGAGTGGCTACGTGCCGAATGCCAATCACGTTGCAGCGGAGAAGAAACATGGTGACTAACTGCTGCAATAGCGAAGTGCAGCTGAGGGCAGTCAGTACTGTCTAGCCACGAGACTGTAAGTTAAGGGCACGCTATTTGACAGTCACACTGAGCAAACGGTAGCTCGCTAATAACTGACGCACTTTGGGGTCTTGTATGCGCAATCTTTTTGCCTGTCGGCACATCGGAGCAACCATCATGAACTCAACGGAATTGTGCATCTGCTCTTTTTGATGAATTACGAGTTATTTTTCTGATCTTCTTCTTTAATGGAATTCTGCGGGCTCTTTCGTATTACAGTCGTATCGGAGTCTGTTTAGAGATCTTATGTTTTGGCTGTCTTCTGTCTCTGAATGTTAATACTGAATATTGTGGTTTTATGAAATCAAATCATGTTTACTCTTACTTGCATTTACGGTTAAAATAGAACTCGACAGCTGCCGACCAATCTTTACTTACAGTAGTTAAATGAACCTAACACTTACCTCTACTATTGATTTTTGCAAGGACTCATTTGATAGGGTCATTAATTTCCTTAGGTTTCCATTGCATAAGAGCTGTTCAGTTCATATATGAGTCTAAAGGGAGCGATAGGCATCTCAGTGGTTTTCAGTCGATGCAAATCAAAGTGACAGCAGAGTAAAGAAACGGCGAGCTCGCTGGTATATTACAATCTTCAGAATGTAACTATTGTTGGCATCTGTGCGAAAAATGGAACAGGAGCTGGACGAGTGCATCTGCGCTTCGCAGTGTATCCGTGAATTACGGAATGATGTCCATCTGGGCCGAGTGTTACAAGGTCCTGTCTACGAAGCGTAGATAGATTCCGGTCTATCGCTGCCTTCAGCGTGGCGACTGCCTGGAACTTCCAGGCCCCTCGTGTGAAGTACGCCTGTTTGGTGGAGCCATCTGGTGCTATCAGGTAGTACTGTGTGCCTATGTACTCAGTATCAACAGTATCAGTCCTTCATAAAGATAGAACCTGAAATAACGAATTAAAATCTGTGCCAAGGCCGGGACTCGAACGCAGGCCTCCTGCTTACAAGGAGATGTGCTAACTAACGCACCATTTCGGATATCGCAGCGATGTGGACTACCCAAGTCAGTGCCCTCCCTAACACAAACTTCATTTTACACCTTAAGCGCACTGGTGGCAGCATTAGACGAAGGTAACTTGTGGAGGTATAATAGCCACAGTGCTACTAGCACATCTGCCTAGTAAGCACGGAATCTGGATTCAAGTCCTGGCCTTCCCACATTTTGTAATTCAGTAGATTAGCTTCTACCTTTATCCAAGATGTAGTTGAGACTCATATATTTCCAGGAAAACGTAATTCCATGAGATGAATATAGACCCTGTTGTTTAATTCATCCTCCAGTACTACTCCTTGCTATTTATTTCATATATTACTTTAAGCATCAACTTTGCTCTGCTGCACAATCCTCATAAAACTCAGGTGAGGTGGCGAACGGCCTTGCCGGAATGGTAACACCGGTTCCCGTCAGATCACCGAAGTTAAGCGCTGTCTGGCTGGGCTAGCACTTTGATGGGTGACCATCCGGTCTGCCGAGTGCTGTTGGCAAGCGGGGTGCACTCAGCAGTTGTGAGGCAATGTGAGGAGCTACTTGATTGAGAAGTAGCAGCTCCAGTATCGTAAACTGACATACGGCTGGAAGAGCGGTGTGCTGACCACATGCCCCTGCATATCCGCATGCAGTGACACCTGTGGGCAGAGGATGACACGGCGACCGGTCGGTACCGTTGGACCTGCCAAGACCTGTTCGAACGGAGTTTAGTTTAGTTCAGGTAAGGTGTTGTTGACCACATGTCACAAAGAAAAAATTATAATTTGGAATTGGTTTTTAAATAAGGAAGTATACCAATTAATGATAGTTGTAAAGTTTCAAACGTTACGTCTAATATAAGTTACATGTCCAAATCAGTGGTTCCCAGTCGTCAGTGTTGTGATTTACGTTCCTTGAACTAGACTGAATCATTTCTCAACCTTTACTATCCTTTGCAAATCTCCAAACACACGCATAACAATTGAACCGATTACTGAAGCCAAGCATTCCGTATACTTCCAAGCAAAGAACAGATTTCCGAGATATACATACCATCGCTATGTTAATTTAAAACGTATATACTGTTATTCTAGGCACAGTACTGATTACATACAGAGGGTGTATTTTACTAATGTATCTAGATATGATCTCAGAGACGTATTTTGAGAGTAGTTTTCAGTACGATCAGTAAGTGACGCCATTTAGCGTTTGACAGCTTTAGCATATCCATGCGATGTCCTGTCTGACCAAATGTAAGATAAGTAATGAATCCTAAGGTGGTCACATAGGCAATCCGTCTTCAGGCCACAAGTGGCCCATCGGGACCATCCGACTGCCGCGTCATCCTCACCTGAGTATGCGGATGGGAGGGGCGCGTGGTCAGCACACCGCTCTCCCGGTCGTTATGACGGTTTTCTTTGACCGGAGCCGCTACTAGTAGGTCGAGTAGCTCCTCAATTAGCATCACGAGGCTGAGTGCACCCCTAAAAATGGAAACAGCGCATGGCTGCTGAATGGTCACTCATCCAAGTGCCGGCCACGCTCGACAGAACTTCGGTGATCTCACGGGAACCGGTGTATACACTGCAGCAAGGCCGTTGCCCGCGATCACATAGACGTGCCTTTAATTACACTGAAATATCCACGGCGTCCTAGGATTTCCAGATTCAGATCTATGTGAACATCTTTTGACCATATTAAATAAAGAGATACACTGTAACTAACTTTATATTTCTACTGTAATGCATACAACATGTTCTTACCCAATAAACACCAGTTTCGTTCAAATGGTTCAGATGGCTCCAAGCACTATGGGACTCAATTTCTGAGGTCATCAGTCCCCTAGAACTTAGAACTACTTAAACCTTACTTACCTAAGGACATCACACATGCCAAGACAGCCTAGACACAATGCGAGGAAGCCGAAAGGCATGCGTTTAGCTCACGCAGGCAAGAGATAGGTCTGTAACAGGATACGTAATTAATGCTATAAAGAAAAGTACGTAGCTTCTGGAATACTTAACTTTAATCCATCATTGTATACAGCGTTCTTGATGATACAAGTGAGACTCTGTAGTCTCAGACAATATACTGCTAATGGCGCCTTGCTCGGTCGTAGCCATTGACTTAGCTGAAGGCTATTCTAACTATCTGCTCTGCATATGAGCGAGGTTTCGTCAGTGTGCATCGCTAGCTAGGTCGTCCGTACAACTGGGGCGAGTGCTAGTACGTCTCTCTAGACCTGCCGTGTGGTGGCGCTCGGTCTGCTATCACTGAAAGTGGCGACACGCGGGTCCGACATGTACTAATGGACCGCGGCCGATTTAAAGCCACCACCTAGCAAGTGTGGTGTCTGGCGGTGACACCACAACACACATCCATGCCCGAGGCAGGATTTAAACCTGTGACCGTAGCGGTCGCGCGGTTCCAGACTGAAGCGCCTAGAACCGCTCGGTCACACCGGCGCGGCTGGGTTTCTTTACACCATTTTTGTGTAGGCACAATGTGCTGTGTCGTCCGGACAAGACACAGCCAGGGAAAAGGCACACAGGCGCAAAGATGCGAGCTGGTGCCAGTGCCATAGAGACTCGACACTTGCGCGAGTTCCACCAGCGCAGGAACGACGTTCAGTGAACTCTTAGAAGTGAATAGACTGTTGTTGTAAATTGCATTTTCTATGTGCTGAGAAGTTTACCCACGATTATTTACACTAAGCCATTGAAGGTCTTTTTTTGTGTTATACTACATGCAGTGGTGCAGACTTCATTATTCAACTAGTCACCAGAGATAAGAAAACCTTTTTAATTCATTTGTGTCACTATGTTCCTATTGTTGGAGTGTAGTAGAACCTTCGTTCTATCCCGTTACCGGACCCTGGGGCGTAGCTGTGTAATGGTGGCAGGTACGAATTGTCTTAGCAGTGTACTGCACCAGAAGCCGTTCCACGAAGTCGCAAACTCGGCCTAACGCGGAGAACAGGGGCAACTCGGCCTCCACAGCAGTAGGTACGAAGCCTATACAAAACTGTCGACGAAGGTTTACAAAACTATAAACCACAAGACCACAGCAATATGTCGTATGTATTTTATTTTCGACACTTCCAAACAGTGCGAGAGTTGTAACCTTGTGAAAAGGGGCACTAAGTGCTTGAAACAGCTTATGGAAATAAAAATTCCTTTATGCAACTGGTTGCTTATTTTTACATAAAGACAAAATACATACTGGAACTATTTATCAAAAATGGTTAAAATGGCTCTGAGTACTGTGGGACTTTACATCTGAGGTCATCAGTCCCCTAGAACTTAGAACTACTTAAACCTAACTAACCTAAGGACATCACACACATCCATGCCCGAGGCAGGATTCGAACCTGCGACCGTAGCAGTCGCGCGGTTCCGGACTGCGCGCCTAGAACCGCTAGACCACCGCGGCCGGCTAACTATTTATCCATACACACTATTGTGGATAGAATATCAGAACGGTAAAGGAATTAAATCCCACAGCACTGACGATTAAAGTTTCACTAAGCACACTACCTTCAGCGCTTACTAGGCTCAACAGCAGCTTTCTTGTGTTTCAGCGGATACTCGATAGGCAGTTCAAGAAGGCTAGCTCCGCCTCAGTCGTATGTACTGTAGCCAGCACTTATCACTGTAAGCACATACCCTCCGTCAGCTCCGCCAAAACGCCGCAGCAACCATCTCGCCACTCCCAGCTGTGCCGCATTCCTTGGATTGGCCAAGCGTAGCATCGGCCGCTGCTGCAGCACGAAGGATGTCCCGTGCCGGCAGGAAACAGCCAGCTGTCAGCCCGGGCCGCCAGCACCCCAGGCTGCCTCGCTGCCCCACCACACCACGCAGCAGGCGGCCCTCCAAGCTGCTGGAAGCGTTCCGTTCACCCTCTGGGTCGCACCTGTCTCGGCTCCACAGCGCGAGCCTCTCGCCGTCCTGTGGTGGTGATCCGACCACTTGCCATGCTCTGTTCGCGACGTCTCGAGTGTTCCATCAAATCAGTTTGGACACGCACGCCTGGTGATGGGAAATACTAATGTGCTGCAACTCGCAGCATTATCCCTGCTGCCGAACTCTTCACCGCTCTCTTTCCACATCAGGGAGCAAAACACTGTAAGATAAAAAGTATACAAGTAAACCATTTACTCACGCCCCGTCCTCACAGCTTTATTTCTGCCAGTACCTCGTCTCCTACCTTACAAACTTTGCAGAAGCTCTCCTGCGAACCTTGCAGAACTAGCACTCTTGTAAGAAAGGATATTGCGGAGACATGGCTTAGCCACAGCCTGGGGGATGTTTTCAGAATCAGATTTTCACTCTGCAGCGGAGTGTGCGCTGATATGAAACTTCCTGGCAGATTAAAACTGTGTGCCGGACCGAGACTCGAACTCGGGACTTTTATCTTTCGCGGGCAGGACTCGGCATGACCAGCCATACCTCTGAGGATGTCCAACGCAGTATTGGACGAAACGTTAGGAATAGAAGAATTCCATGGGCCACGGCCATATAACCCGGAAGAATTATCAACAACAGTAAGTACAATACTTCCTAATATCAGGGTGGCCATATTAATAGAACTCTTATTCCTCTTGCTGCACCCCCGTAACAACTGGTGGTTTTCTCCGGCAGCTGGCGTCTGGGAATCTGGTGCTATAGTTCCTCCTGTTTTCCAACTCAGTTGGTGCTATAGACACACACCTCCCACAGGAACAAAAGAAGAATTTGGCTAAAGCATGCTGGCAAGGCCAAGTTGTACAGTGCTGTTGCTAATGTGGGAAGATTTCGCTGCCATTAACTTAATATTTATGCACTTAACAAAAAGGTTTAGCATCACCCCGGTTCCCAGGACACCTGAAGATAGACGTTGACTGTGAATATTGCATCACAGACAAAGTTTCTTTGATTGATCAGAGATGTCACTAAATCCGCCAAAAGATGTAAACACCCATGAATGAGTTGGGTTGGGTTGTTTGGGGAAGGAGACCAGACAGCGAGGTCATCGGTCTCATCGGATTAGGGACGGATGGGGAAGGAAGTCGGTCGTGCCCTTTCAAAGGAACCATCTCGACATTTGCCTGGAGCGATTTAGGGAAATCACGGAAAACCTAAATCAGGATGGCCGCACGCGGGATTGAACCGTCGTCCTCCCCCATGAATGAGCAGCACCTATTAGACAGAGGGGGTCCCACAGCCGATCAGTTCCAGTCATTCCACCAGGAAGGAGGTACACGGCTCCTGTTGTCTACAGTTCAACCATGCCTAGATGGTCAATACCGCGGTTCGGCGCGTCCGCATTGTTACTTTGTGCCAGGAATGGCTCTCAACAAGTGTCCAGGTGTCTCGGACTGAACTAAAGCGATGTTGTTTGAACATGGAGGAGATATAGAGAGACAGAAACTGTCGATGACATACCTCGCTCACGCCGCCCCAGGGCTACTACTGCTCAGAGGAACCCTGACAGCAATGCCATCATGTTGAATAATGCTTTTCGTGCAGCCACAGGACGTCGTGTTACGACTCAAACTGTGCGCAATAGACTGCATGATGGGCAACTTCACTCCCGACGTACACGGCGATGTCCATCTTTGCAACTACGGCACCATACAGCGCGGTATAGATGGGCCCAATAACATGCCCAATGGACCGCTCAGGATTGGCATCACGTTCTCTTCACCTATGAGTGTCGCATATGCTTTCAACCAGTCAATCGTCGAGACGTCTTTTGAGGCAACCCGGTCAGGCTGAATGCTTTAGACACTCTGTCCAGCGAGTGTAGCAAGGTGGAGGTTCCCTGATGTTTTGGGATGGCATTATGTGGAGCGGACGTACTCCGCTGGTGGTCACGGAGGGCGCCGTAACGGCTGTACGATACGTTAATGTCATCCTACATCCGATAGTGCAACCATATCGGCAGCATACTGGCGACGCATTCGTCTTCATGGACGACAGTTCGCACCCCCATCGTGCACATCTTGAGAATGACTTCCTTCAGGATAACGACATCGACTAGAGTAGCCAGCATGTTCTCCATGCATGTACCCTACTGAACATGAATGGGATAGATTGAAAAGGGCTGTATATGGATGACGTGACCCACCAACCCCTCTCAGGGATCTACGCCGAGTCGCCGTTGAGGAGTGGGACAGTCTGGACCAACAATGCCTTGACGAATTTGTGGATTGTATGCCACGACAGATATAGGCATGCTTCAAAGTAAAAGGACATGCTACCAGGCATTAAAGATATCGGAGTGTACAGCAGTCCGGACCACCACCTCGGAAGGTCTCGCTGTACGGTGGTACAACATGAAATGTGTGGTTTTCATGAGCAATAAAAAAGTACAAAGATGATGTTGATCTCTATTGTGATTTTCTGTACAGGTTCCGGAACTCTCGGAACCGAAGTTACGCAAAACGTTTTTTGATGTATGTGTTTCTGTTATATCACTGTTTACGATGCACAATCAGATTATTTATCATTTGGCTGATGCTCACTAACAGTACGTGTTAACAGCTTCTGTAGTACTCCACGGCTGGGAGATAGTATGGCCTGAGCAGTGACAGAAACGGTCACGTGTGATAAGCTTTCTTCTGAAGCTGCTATTAGTTAAAGAGGGGGTCGGAAGGGAGTCGCGTTCTGCAGGGGTGGTTTACGGTGCTGGAGGCGGCTGAAATCCCGTTGCGCAGACTCAGCGGACGGGAGGTTGCTCTCTGGTGGAACGGAAGAAATTTCGGGGTTGCGTATCTGGAGAAAAAGTGTCAGGGGAACAAGAAGACCAAAGGACATCCAGTGCAAAGGAATGCACGGAGCAGACCTCCGAGGAATCTTCTCGCAGAAAGCGCACAGGCATCCTTCCCGCCGGGAAGCAGAGACGCAGTTTTAATTGTCGAATTGCTAAGAGGGGAAATGGAACGTTCCAGAAAATCTTCCGGAAAGATTATGAGCTCCGAATGATTAGCTGGAGATTCCTGCAGTAGGAGATAATGTTCTCGTAGCAGCCGCTGGAATTCGTCGCCTGTGCGGAAACGTAGACGCTGCAAGACCAGGTTGGGGGCGGAGTATGACGTGAGCAGGAAATTCCCTCCAGGCATCAATCGAGGGCACTTGCCCGGTGGGAGCGCTGTAAGAGAGGTCCTTCCAGGGATAGAGCTAAGGACTTCACTGGCGAGAGTTACAGTGGAGAATGTGTTGTGTAGTGGGGCACTATGGTATCACTGCACGCGCGCGGATTAACACTTTAGGAACGGCTAATCGTGGGTGGTGGGGTGACGGCAAAGGGGGGGGGGGGGGGGAAGGGTGGCGGGAAGTGGAGGGTAAATTGTGAGTTGTTCCTTTTTAAATTTATTTTGCCACAAAATTATTATTATTTCAAACGCAAATTGAGCACCAGTTAGGTTCACAAGGCATGGCCTGCACGTCAATAAGTATGGGAAGGGGAAGCTGGCTCACTGAAAAATTACTGTAGTAATTGGTGTTAGAGCTGCACATTTTTTAGACTGAAGTCAGCTCATACGTATACTGTGGTGTCACCGCCAGACACCACACTTGCTAGGTGGTAGCCTTTAAATCGGCCGCGGTCGGATAGTGTACGTCGGACCCGCGTGTCGCCACTATCAGTGATTGCAGACCGAGCGCCGCCACACGGCAGGTCTAGAGAGACTTCCTAGCACTCGCCCCAGTTGTACAGCCGACTTTGCTAGCGATGGTTCACTGACAAATTACGTTCTCATTTGCCAAGACGATAGTTAGCATAGCCTTCAGCTACGTCATTTGCTACGACCTAGCAAGGCGCCATTATCATTTGCTATTTATCTTGTGATGCATGTACCGTCAGACCGATGTTCACCAATTATATATTAAAGTTAAGTATTCAAGAGGCTACGTACTTTTTTTACTAGACTCAACTCCTTTAACTTTTGCAGACCTCACGCCAGCCTGCGTGAGCTTAAACGCGTGCCTTTCGTCTATCTCATCGTGGCTTGGCTGTGTTGCCAAGTCACAACATATACGTGCTTAAAAGAAGTCCCCCTAGCAAATGAATCACCTTCAGAAGAGGTCAGGAATCCAAGTAGAGAAATATAAGAGGTATTAGAGATAAAGTTAATGTACCGCCAATAGATGTTGACTCTGACATTATTGGTATATCAGCGCACGACTTAAATAAATTGATATTTCACAAGCTTCCTTTACCAGAAAGCAGATTAGCTGGCTGTTTTTCGAGGAGTTCCTTGCGGAGTGGTGGAGGGCCATGTACGTAAAAAACCGTATTCCATTTGAGTCTGTAGACGTATCACGGCACTGCACTGAACTAGTATTTGAATGTCGTGCAGGGACAGTTGAATTTAGTAAAAAAACTTCTAATTGTTATAGTTTATAGGTCCCCTAACATTGACAGAGAGGGATCTTGGTTCACTTTATAGGAAGTACCGAAAATCAGTTATATATGTTGATTTCAATATTAATTTTGTATATGAATTGTGCAAGAGAAAGGTTGTTGGTAAATTGCCTAAACTCATATGACCTGATGCAGACTTCATTATTTCCAATAAAGGTGCAAAGGAACAGTAGCACAGCCGTAGACAACATTTTCATTCATCCTTCAATACTGGACGGCCTTATGTTAGTAAAAGGGTGAATGGTCTTTCAGACCATGATACACAAATTTTAACACTAAATGGCTTTTGTACTCAAATGAATGTCACATATAATTACAAACTATGTATGAAAGCTAAATCAATGGCAATAAACCCCGTTAAGGAACAAGAGTGCAGGATGTTTAAAGTGCCGATAACGTAGATGACAAATACAGTATAAAATGCTTTCCTTAACACATTTCTCATGATATCTGTGATATGCTTTCTATTAGAACGTTTTAAGCGAAGTACTAGCTGTAAAAGGCAGCCTGGGTGGCTGACTAGTGGAATAACGATATCATGTGGAACAAAACGAGAATTATATCAAAATGCTAGAAGTAGTCACAATTAAGCTACATTTTCCCATTACAAACAGTATTTAAGGTTGTTAAAAATGTTGTTAGCAAGGCAGAGAATATATGGTGCATATGGAATAGCTACAGTAATTCACAGAATAAAATTAGTACCATTTGGTCAGTTGTTATTCAAGTGTCTGGTCAGCAGCACAAGTTCGACGATATAAGTCAGTTGTAGTAAAAATATTTCTGTTACTGATACGTCAGATATGTGTACAGTATTTAATAATCATTTTATGAGAATTACTGGTGAATTAAATAAATCTCAGTTTCTAAGGGGGATCGTATAACTCTCTTGGAAAATGCCTTTCCGAGACTGATGTCTGAAATACTCCTCTGTGTTGTGGCAAGGAGGGGATTGAGTCAATAATTACATCACAGAAGACTAAAGACTCTCCTGGGTATGATGGAGTGCTTAACACATTATTAAAGTACTGTGCTGCACATGTTAGCTCTGCACTTTACCATATTTGTGATTTTTCCTTTAAGAATGGTCAGTTTCCTGAAAGATTATTCAGTAGTAAAGCCGTTTTGTGAAAGGGAGAAAGGGATAATTTAGATAATGTCAGACCTATTTCTATCAACTTCTGCTACAGTTATTAAGAGGGCTGTCTCTTTAAGGATAAATGATCATTTTATATCACATAATTTGCTATGAAATGTACAGTTCGAGTTTAGAAGTCGTTAAACAACTGAAAATGCTACACTCTCTTTTCTCCGTGAGGCACTAGATGGATTAAACAAGAGGCTCCGAACGCCATGCATATTTTTTTATGCATGTAAGGTGTTTGAGTGTGTTGATCACAACACATTGTTCCAGAAGTCGGTCCATTATGGAATACGGCGAGTAGCTCACAACAGACAGCGAAAGTTTATTATGCACAGTGCTGAGAAAGACTGTGATGTGCGGTCTGAGTGGAGTACAGTCAAATGGGGGGTGCCCCAGGGGTCAGTGTTGGGCCACTGCTGTTCCTTACTTACATAAACGATATGCCCTCCAGTATTACAGGTAACTCTAAAATATTTATGGCTGCTGATGGCACTAGCTTGGTAGTAAAGGATGTTATGTGCAACATTGGCGCTTTTTCAAATAGTGCAGTTCGTGGCTTGTAGAAAAAAACTAAAGCTAAATAACAGTAGGACTCAGCTTTTATAGTTTTTGACACACATTTCAGAAACATCCGACGTTTTAACTTCACGGAATGGGTATTTGATTAGTGAAACTGAACAGATCAAATTTCTTGGAGTTCAGTTAGATGGTAAACTGCTGTGGAAAGCCCACGTTCAGGCACCTGTTCAAAGACTTAAGGCTGCCATTTTTACTATTCGAACGGAATCTGAAGTAATTGATCGTTCGACACGAAAATTAGTATACTTTGCCTGTTTTCATCCCCTAATGTCATATGGTATGATCTTGCGGTAACACTTACCATTCTCAAAGGATATTTTTTGCTCAGAAATGGGGAGATCGGGCTATAAGTCGTTTAAGTTCGCTAACATCTTGTCAACCTCTGTTCACTAGTCTAGTTATTTTGATATTGGCCTGTAAATATATATATATTGTTTACTGTCATTTCTTCTTAACAGTATGAGCTTATTCCCAAGAATTAGGAGCTTTTACTCAGCTAATACTAGACAGAAATCCAGTCGGCATTTGGGTCGCACTTCCTTAAGTTTTGTGCAGAAAGGTGTGCGGTGTACTGCTGCATCCATCTTCGATAACCTAACATAATAAGTCAAAAACCTTAGCAGTAATCAACGCTCTTTCAAATCGTAACTGAAAAGTTCTCTCACGAGTCACTCCTTCTATTCTGTTCTGGAGTTCCTTGAAAAATTAAGCTGATTCCTATGTTATATTGTTGTCTGCGTTTACTTAAACCTGTGGCTTGACTGTTTTGAGTTCATAAACAAAGAAAATGGCTCTGAGCACTATGGGACTCAACTGCTGAGGTCATTAGTCCCCTAGAACTTAGAACTAGTTAAACCTAACTAACCTAAGGACATCACAAACATCCATGCCCGAGGCAGGATTCGAACCTGCAACCGCAGCGGTCTTGCGGTTCCAGACTGCAGCGCCTTTAACCGCACGGCCCCTTCCGCCGGCAGTTCATAAACATTTTGTTTTATCTTTTATTACTTTCATTGCAACGTCCCCTTAGAAAAATTAGTGAATTTCTGTGCTGGTTAACCCCTTACGTTATTTGAACGTACTCAGACATTTCGCTCTTTACCTATTCTGATCAACACTAAACTGACACACAATATTTTTAGCGCAACGCAATCTCACTTCCAATAATCCCAACAAGAGAATGTCCCTGACTAACATTAATCTATACCTTTCAAAAATCACTTACCTCACAAAAATCTTCGTTACTCGAACTACTGCAATACGGCGAGCGTCACTACTGCCAGCTAAATAAAGGATTCAAACTACTGAAGACACTAACTACTGATAGGCATAGTTAGCAAATAAAAGATTTTTATAGAGAACAAACAATGTATTTACCTTAATAGTGTTCAAAAGTCATAATATATATAGGAGTTCATGACATCCATTCTTACAAATGTACTGTTTCTGATGGACACACGTCCAGATCCTCCGTTCTCAAAAATCCGCCATCTCACTTCCCCACATCCACCACTGCTGGCGGCTCACCTCCAACTGCGCAACGCTATGCGCTGTTAACATCCAGCTGCCCAACACTACAATAGCCAACAACAATGCAAACCAGCCACAGACTGCACACAGCACAGCCAGTGATTTTCATACAGAGCGCTACGTGGCGTTACCAATAAAAAAACCTAAAAAGCCTGCTTACATCATGTTGTAATTTCATGTACCGACGCGTTCCATGACCTCAATTTGGTCCTACGGAACAAAACTTGTAAGTAAATAAGTTAATAAATTATTCTCAATTACAGTGGTTCTAACAACGGAATTACTGTTCATTAGAAAGAACATAAAACACAATCATTAAAACTTACAAGACAGGTGACTCTTTCAAGACTCGCTTATGTTTTGTCCAAATGTCATTATAAACAGGCTTAAAATTCTTTAGTTTAGGAAAACACAAACAGTCACACACATTAACAAAAATTACTAGTGCTAAAAGATAAAAACTCCAAACATAACGGGCAGCCGGCCGCGGTGGCGAGCGGTTCTAGGCGCTTCAGTCCGGAATCGCGCGACTGCTACAGTCGCAGGTTCGAAACCTGCCTCGGGCACGGATGTGTGCGATGTCCTTAGATCAGTTAGGTTTAAGTAGTTCTAAGTTCTAGGGGACTGATGACCTCAGATTTAAGTCCCATAGTGCTCAGAGCCATTTGGGCCATAACGGACAGAATATAGACAGAAGTGGTACCTCTAAACCGTAATTACCAAAAGCATGTCCTAAAACTGGTCAAGGCTACCAGATGACACGTCAACCAAAACAGACACGCACAACGACCAAAAAGGCAAACACCAAGTCTCACGTTAGGGAGCACATTATGACTGACTTCTAGAACTCACCAAAGCTCGTTAACACTAGTGAGAAAACACGTATTCCAACCGCCCTTTTTAATGTAAGTGAAAAAGGGCGTTGCCTAGAGACAGGCAGAGCATAGTGCTGCTAGAGCCACCTCAACACGCCGAAGTGCACTAAATAAGGAAGATAGTAATGAAAAACAAATGGGCAATCGGGCAAGTTACTGAGTAATATTCCAAGAATTGTCCTAAGCGCTCCACTACCGAGATCTAAAGCAAACCACCTTTTTTTCTTCTTTATTTGTGAATTTAATACCAGTGTAACAGGCAGGCTGGCAGCAGCACAATACGCCGCTCTTCAGTCAAAATGATAAAACAGAGAAGAAACATGTGTTGGAACAAAACGGCGGGGAAAAAACAATAGACACATGAACATAAAAACATGAAGCCGTTCACACTCGAGGACAATCCACACTACTAACTGTTGACACGAAGCACAAACACTGAAGATGTCGATGGCACTGGTGAGCGATGGAGTGTGACGATGAACACTGAACACTAAACACTATGGCACACACGAGACACTGATGGCGATGATCTCCCGCGCGCGAATGTCCACTTAGCGTGTGCGAATCCGGGGACCTGCCAAGAGGGGAAAAAGGGTAAGGTGGGGAAGAGGGGAAAACAAGGATGCCAATGGCTGAGGAGATCGGGAGACAAGGAGAGGAATAGGGGAGGGGAAGCCTGGGGGAGGAGTGGAGAGAAATGGAGGAGGGAGAGAAGAGGGAGAGAAGAGTGGGAGGGTGCCCAAAGGAGCAAACATGGGAAGAGGGAGGGAGGATCAAAGTTGGTAGGAGGGGTAGATGGAGAGGAGAAGGACATCATCAGTGAGAGGGAGCTGGTGGAAGCCACCTTCGGAGAGGGTAAGGAGGATGGAGAGATGGAGACCGGGTAGGGGATGGGAATACAAGCACAGCAGCGAGCGGGGGCGGGAGAGGATGGGCGAGACAAGCGGATGAGGAGGATCGAGTTTGTGGGAGGTGTACAGGATCTGTATCCTTTCAAGGAAAAGGAGGAGGTGGGGGAACGGAATGAGATTGTACAGGATCCGCATGGGGGAGGGGAGACGGATGCGATAGGCGAGGTGGAGAGCATGGCGTTCAAGGATTTGAAGGGATTTATAAAGCGTCACGGGCGGTAGAGAGGGATTTATAGGTGTGGAGTATGGTGGAGGGGACCAGACCCCACGTACGGCCGGAAAGGAGCTTGAGGAGATGGAGTCGGGAGCATGCCTTGACTTGGATTGTATGGAGATGGGGGGTCCAGGAGAGTCGACGGTCGAGGGTGACACCAAGGTACTGAAGGGTGGGGGTGAGGGCGATAGGAAGGCCAGAGATGGTGAGATAGAAATCAAGGAGGCGGAAGGAAGAGGTGGTTTTGCCTACAATGATCGCCTAGGTTTTGGAGGGATTGACCTTGAGCAACCACTGGTTGCACCAAGTGATGAACCGGTCAAGATGGGATTGGAGAATTTGTTGGGAGCGCTGCAGGGTGGGGGCAAGGGCAAGGAAGGTGGTGTCATCGGCAAATTGGAGAAGGTGGACAGGCGGTGACAGCGGCCGCATGTCCGCCGTATATAATAAGTACAGAAAGGGAGAGAGGGTGAAGCCTTGGGGCACACGGGCAAAAGGAAAAAAGGTGTAGGAATCCGTGTTATGGATGGTGACGAAGGAAGGACGTTGGGAGAGAAAGGAGCCAATTACACGGACGTAGTTAATGGGAAGAGCAAAGTTGTGGAGCTTGAAGAGGAGACTGGAATGCCAGACGTGGTCATAAGCACGTTCAAGGTCAAGGGAGAAGAAGATTGCGGAGCGACAGGAATTAAGCTGTTCGGAAAGGAGATGACTGAGGTGAAGGCTAAGGTCGTCGGAAGAGAAGGACGGCCGAAAGTCACACTGGGTAACGGGAAGGAGGCGGTGCTGGCAGAGATACTGGTAGATGCGTTGGGTGAAGATAGATTAGAGGACCATGCTGAAGACCGAAGTAAGGCTGATGGGATGCTAGGAGGAGATGGCGGACGGTGGTTTACCAGGTTTAAGGAACATCAGGATATGGGAGGGTTTCCACAGGTCGGGGTAGTATCCGGTGGAAAGGACTACATTGTAGAGCCTGGCCAGGGTGGAGAGGAAAGAGACAGGAGCTTCACGAAGGTGACGGTAGGTGACACGATCATGACCAGGAGCGGTGTTGCGTTTCGTGTGGAGTGTATCAATGAGATCCTGTGGAGTGATAGGGGCATTGAGTTCCATGTGTGCAATGTTGCCCGTGTACTGTAACCCAGGTGCAAGGGGAGGAACAGAGGTGTCAGTTCGATCGCGGACATCTAGGAAGAGGGAGTAATTCAACTGGGGTTCATCGGGAATGGAAAAGATATCGGAGAGATAAGAGGCAAAGTGATTGGCCTTACTAAGGGTGTCGGGGAATGGGTGATCATCATGGAGAAGAGGATAGTAGGGGGAGGGTTTAGTTCCGGTAAGGCGACGGAAAGCTGACCAGAACTTGGACGAGTTTATAGGTAGGGTAGCATTTAAACGGGTGCATGTCTGTCGCCAGTCCCGGCGTTTCTTAGCCGCGAGCAAATTTCTAATGTGTGGCTGGAGTTGCCGGTGGCGTCGGAGTGTGTCTGGGTCACGCATGTGGAGGAAGGCACGGTAGAGATGGCGGGATTCATGGAGGAGGAGGACGGCCTGTGGGTGTAAGGTAGGACGGTGGGGGTGGATGGCGACAGTAGGGACGTGGGTGGCCTCAGACAAGCTCTGCTGGAGAAAGGAGGCGACATGGGTAACATCGTCAGGGTGGTGGTAGGTGAAGGGGTGGCTATCGACGTGGGTGGAGAGGGTATCCCGGTAGGCATTCCAGTTGGAATGGGAATAGTCATGTACGTACTTTGAGGGAGTGTCATTACGAGGGGCAGGGCGGGGGCGATGACCATCTGAAACGGTGAGTAGGACAGGGAGATGGTCGCTACCAATAGGCTCCGGGACAACCACCGTTATGCGGCCAAGGAGGTTAGGGGAGGAAAGGATAACATCGGGAGTGGAGTTGGATTCGGGATGGGTGTGCTGGGGGATGAGGATGAGGTCGCCTTGAAGGGAGGAGAGGAACCGATGCCACCGCCGTAACTGGGTGGCGGAACGACTATGGATGTTGAGGTCGGCGGCGATCACGTAGGAGGAGAAAGTATGGTCAATGTGGGAGAGTAAGTCGAAGGGAATAGGGGCGTTAGGGCGGACATAGATGGTGGCGCAAGTGACAGTAATGCCGGGGAAGAAGAGACTAAGGATCAGGCGTACGGTGGGGTTGGGAAGGAGGGGTTGGAGTCAAAATGGGATCTGGCGGTGGTGACCAATGGCAACTCCGCCACGCGCACCGGGAGGGGATTAGCGGAGCAGTGAAGGAGGTAGGGCGAAGTGTGGACGGTATGGTGGGGTTGGAGGAAGGTTTCAATGAGGAGGAAGGCATCCACGCGGTGGGTGGCAAGGGTGTGCAGGAAGAGGTTCTTGTTGGCGGAAAAGGAGCGGATGTTGTTGAAAAGGATACGGTGCTGTCGCGCCATGACAGGGATTTAGACAAGGGTGTCAAGACGGGAGAAGGTGAATTGGGCCTGGTTGTTGGAGTAGGTGGCATACATTTTTAAGTGGAAAATGGAACGTGCGGCGAGGGAGACCTGTTGGAGGGTGTGAGGGCGCTGGAAAGGGAGAAACCACTAAAGTACGTGGATAATTAGGACGCTTGCGCAATCGTAATAAGTTGAGGAACAGAAATGCTTCGTCTCTTGATAAGCCAGCACTAACAGCGAGGTATGGAAAACAGAAGTATCCACAGGTCGCACGTCTTCTGGTCGCGAAGCGTCCCCAGTTGAGACACACTATGTGATCAAAAGTATCCGGACACCCCTAAAAACATACGTTTTTCATATTAGGTGCATTGTGCTGGCACCTACTGCTAGGTACTCCGTATCAGCGACCTCAGTAGTCATTAGACATCGTGAGAGAGCAGAATGGGATGCTCTGTGGAATTCACGGTCTTCGAACGTGGTCAGGTGATTGGGTGTCACTTGTGTCATACGTGTGTATGCGAGATTTTCACACTCCTATGCATCCCTAGGTCCACTGTTTACGATATGATGGTGAAGTGAAAACGTTAAGGGACACGTATTGCACAAAAGCGTACAGGTCAACCTCGTCTGTTGACTGACACAGACCGGCGATAGTAGAAGAGGCTCGTAATGTGTAACAGCCACACATGTATCCAGACCATCAAACAGGAATTCCAAACTACATCACGATCCACTGCAAGTACTATGACACTTACGCGAGAGGTGAGAAAACTAGGATTTCATGGTCGAGCGACTACTCATAAGCCACACATCACGCTGGTAAACCCCAAACGACGCCTCGCTTGGTGTAAGGAGCGTAAACACTGGACGACTGAACAGTGAAAGAATATTGTGTGGAGTGACGAAGCACGGTTCACGATGTGGCGATCCGATGGGAAGGTGTGGGTATGGCGAATACCCGGTGAACGTCATCTGCCAGCATCTGTAGTGCCAACAGTAAAATTCGGAGAAGGTAGTGTTATGGTGTGGTCGTGTTTTTCGTGGAGGGGGCTTGCAATCCTTGTTGTTTGGCGTGGCACTACCACAGCACAGGCCTACATTGATGTTTTAAGCACCTTTTTGCTTCCCACTGTTGAAGAGCAATTCGGTTGATGACGATTGCATATTTCAACACGATCGTGTACCTATTCATGATGCACGGTCTGTGGCGGAGTGGTTACACGACAATAACATTCCTATAATGGACTGTCTTCCACACTGACCTGAATCCTATAGAACACCTTTGGTATGTTCTTGAACGCCGACTTCGTTCAAGGTCTCACCGACCCAACATCGATACCTCTCCTCAGTGCAACACTCCGTGAGCAATGGGCTACCATTCCCAAAGAAAGCTTCCAGCACCTGATTGAACGTATGCCAACATCCTATTGAATTCCAGAACTACCGACGGAAGACGCCACGAACTTGTATGTCATTTTCAACCAGGTGTCCAGAAACATTTGATGACACAGCGCACGTCCTCCTTGGCGTGTTTACGCCGTTTCTCCTTACTTGCCCACATAGCCCCAGAGTCCTTCCGTACAGAGCACCTCATACCCAAAGCAGACCTCCAGAGATCTCTTTCAATGACAACCAACAGAAATCTCTTTCCACTCGCAGCCGGAGCCTGTTCTGTCAAAGGAAACCAAAGACAGCCTCACATTGCTGCACCACAGACATACCCGCGAGTCAGGAGCGAGATGTCGACCCTGTTGCATGACTCAGACTCCCCCGAAAAATTCGACCACCAGGACGAGACCGACCGACGGGCTTTGATCAGTTGGCACCAGGACGGGTCTGACCGAAGCGCTTTGATCAGTTGGGGCTAGCACTTTTGACTAGGCTAACATGTACTGTCTGGACTTGCCCTTCACTTCTGGAGATGCACAGTGAGACCGGTATGGTCATCTCCAAGACGCGTCAACGGCCGATGAAGTTAAGCGTTAATTTTCTCGATATCGCACCTTCCTGCTTCCGTCCACCAAAATTTTAAGAAAAACTGTGTCGCCTTCCTTTAAACCTAGCAAGTTCGCACCTGCGGCCATAACGCCCCGCCTTTCTCTTATGGGCTCTTTCAGTGTTCCTCCTTACCCCTTGTCAAGTGTTGTATTTATCTGGGAGTAAAGCCGTAATGTCCCACAAGCTGCCTGGCTGTGAGGTAACTGGGTAGGCCAAAAGCAAGGATTCAGCGCTGGACTGATGGGCCTCAGGTCTCGCTGTGTCGAAAGCAAAGTTCAGCCACGGCAAGGAACGACCCCATTTGGTTTGCTCCTCGGCATGGAAGGTAATTAAAGCTGCCTTTAAGTTTCGATTAAACCCTCAACAAAAGAAGGTTGAGGATCATATGGTTGACACCATACCGAAAGCAAAAAAGTTGAAATTCCCGAGAAACAAAGGCAGGACCATTGCCACTAACCAATAACTTTGGCAGACCATATAGCGAAAATATTAGACTCACATGTTTGACACTCATGTATTGAGAGTCACATCCCTACCAAAAAAACCTAGTGAAAATGTCAACAGCCACGAATATGCATCTGTACCTGGCCTGAGTACGTTGTAACGAGCTCGCATAAGAAATGAAAATTCTTTCCATGGGCCGTTCTGCGCTGAAGGACTACAGCAACCCCTTTCAGTTACCTGAATTGGGCTTCGCTAACTTTCACGCCTGGTATTAGCCGAATAGCCGCCTATCTGTATACAGAGGCGGCCAAGTTACGATTTCTCTAATCTTGTGTTTGGTCTTGTATATGCCAAGCTGCCCTCACAAAAGGGAATCATGATAATATTTAACGACCGGCGGCAGCAGCGCGCGAGACAAACAAACCTTCAACTGATCCCCGCCACGAGGTCTGTAACACAAGACACCCTTTTTGATCTGATTCTGTGGCACATCCTCGCCTGACGCTATTCGCCGCCTAACACCACACAGCTGAGCATCTGCCTCTTTTTCCTCCTCTGGGTAGGTAAATATAGCTGGCACTTCAGCAAGAACTGCTCCCACGACTTCTAGCTCGTCAGAGGATCGAACGAAATCTTCCACCTCCTTGCTCCACGAACATGTGGGCATCGGCCACCGCCCCTAATATGCCACACTGAGAATTTGAATTCGGTAGGCGTAGTGCCCAACGTGGAGGGTAAAAGTCGTAGAGAAAGAGCAAAAGATAAATACAGTAAGCAGATTCAGGAGGATGTGGGTTGCAGTAGTTACTCGGAGGTGAAGAGGCTTACAAATGATAGCATAGCATGGAGAGCTGCATCAAACCAGTCTTCGGACTGAAGACCACAACAGCAACATGGTGGTGTTACAGTAGTGTGCCGGGTTGTTGACTCAAAAGACTTATAACCTGTTACTGGATCGAGACAATTCATTTACGTTTAGTTTGAGTGATTTGTGTCGTACCAGCTGAAACGTCCCCTTTGAAAAATTATACATGACTGTGCTTAAACTGACACGTACCAGCTGAAACGTCCCCTTTGAAAAATTATACATGACTGTGCTTAAACTGACACACAATATTTTTAGCGCAACGCAATCTGACTTTCAATAATCCCTACAAAAGAATGGCCCTGACTAACATTAACCTATACCTTTCACAAATCACTTACCTCACAAAAATCTTCGTTACTCGAATTACTGCAATACAGCGAGCGCCACTACTCCCAGCTAAATAAAAGATTCAAACTACTAAAGGCACTAACTACTGATAGGCATAGTTAGCAAATGAAAGATTTTGATAGAGAACAAACAATGTATTTACCTCAATAGTGTTCAAAAGTCATAATATATATAGCAGTTCATGACATCCAGTCTTACAAATTTCAAAACTCCGCCATCTCTCTCCCCACATCTACCTCTGCTGGCGACTCACCTCAAACTGTGCAACGCTACGCGCTGTTCACATCCAGCTGCCGCTGCCCAACACTACAATGGCAGACAACAAAGCAAACTACCCACTGACTGCACACAGCACAGCCAGTGATTTTCATACAGAGCGTTACGTGGCGTTACCAATATAAAAACCTGGACAGCCTACTTACACAGCATTTGAGTTAATTTTGTTGCCGTAGTTTGTGGCCATCTTGAACACGCACCCTGTGGTCGGTGAAGTTGTGATTGGCTTGTAATTCGTTTTGTTCCATCGCTGTTGTTACCGCGAGCGCCTTTTCTTCACCGTTTTGACGGGAGTTCTTTATTGATGTAGGGGAAATATTTTATAGTGAAGAAAGGTACTATCGCAGGTGCAGCGACTAGGACTGAAATTCTGTGGATAAACCTGTACAATAGGTGTTACAGATAAATTGCAGACTTTGTATGGTGGGTCATGTGCACCATTAGCAGGTGCGGAAAATGTCAGTGTGTCAAAGACTGCTGCCATATGCCAGCTCGGAATGCGTCCCACGTCAGCTGGCCCAGTGTTGTCTCATTATGTTGCTGTTATTCGGTTTGTCCAGCGTGAGGCTAGTAGCAAGCCGTGGGTTGTTCATTGTCTCCCTCTCTGAGCTCAGTGCTATAAGATTGTCCTAAGGCAACAATCTACACACTTGCGTCGGAACGTGATTTTACCCTTGTGTACTGGTCGTGCAAGATTGAATTTGCGATTGTTGTTCAGACTTCTTTTTCCGGCGCCATACGGGCGGTACAAGCAGAGGATTGTGCCGTTAGCGGCAGTGGCTGTGAAAGTATTACAAGCCTTATGTATTTAGCTGAAACGTAATAGGATATGTATTTGAAATTCACTATACTAAATGTGAAAAATGAACTGATGATTTTGTAATTGTGATAAACGGCAATCGGCGCGGTCTTATGATACTGGTTGCCAGTATTATACTTAAATAAATTACAAGTACTGGTGTAAGTAATTTTCTTGCACCAAATAGGGCTGGCCCCTAGTTCTAAGGTAAGGTGTACCACGTTACCTTAGGCTAGTCTGTTAAATAGGTAGTCTCTAGATTTACGTAGTGCTGTTATGCGGGCCTCCTCCAGAATGGAACTACCTTAAGGCGCGCTAAGCTATTCAAGTTCCGCTGCGCGTGAAATAACTACTTTACGATGCTGAAGCTTTGGCATGTAGAGAGCATAGCGCGTGGAGCCGTACTGCTTAGGTGATGCTTGGGACACCGGTAGTCCCGTGCTGTCTTTTGTGTTCTGTGGTGATGAGTGATCAGAGTTCGTTAGTTGTTACATATGGAGTAAATTGTATTGTGTGGTAATTCTCGTCGACGAAAATAAAGTGGATAAAAAATGTAGTCACTTATCTTATTTTAATGTGGAAGTGCGTTAAAAGGAAAACTCTAGCATTCATCTTAATCGTTATATTTGAATGTGTATTATAGCTTGAGTAAGGTTTCATCTTTTGAGTAACAATGACACTTCCAGTCAGATTTAAAAATTTTAATATTAAATGAGAATGCGGGGATTTGTTCTATTGTTTCTCAATATCGTATTTATGAAATTTTAAACGCAATTCCTTCAGAACACCTTTGATATAAACTTATAATTTTTTTAAATATTGATCTCAGAACTTGTGTTACTATCGATTTTAATGGGTGATAACGCTGAAAGAGGACCATGGTTCTTACACCGAATTCAGTTACAGAAAGGCGTCCGTGAACATTGTTGAGGGATCGGTTGTGCCTGCGTCACCTCCCAAGCCGGTGGTCCGACAGTCACGACGTAATCTCCTCTTTAGCCTCCGAGGTTACTGTGCCTACCGAAAATAGTTTTCCCCAACAATTTTCAGCTCGAAATGGGCAGTTAATAAAACCTCCACTCCCAGACACCAAAACTCGGATCATCTGTTAGCCCATGGTTTCACCAAATCTATTCTCTTTCATCACCAACCATGCAAACATAACATAAAATGTCGGTATGCACAGTTCACCACACAACAAGTACACTTACCAGTACAATTAGTAGGGTGAAGGTGCCGACGCGAGAGGAACAACAAGACTTTTCCTATTACATGACATAATCCAGTAATCGAAGAGGCAATTAAACAAATCACCATTAATATAAGAGAAGAAAAATCTTGTAGCATTGCGTAATAAATGGAGGTCTTTCTTTTAGAAACACCGCAGTAAATAGTATTCTAGTTGTCTCAGAGGAATTACTATTCAGTATTTACACCAAGTTTTCTAGACCCGCTTTTGATTTTTACTAGCACGTTATCTTGGAATCTGGTTCAATGTCACAATAAAAATAGTCATGTACGCCGAGGCGTCAGATTTCATTACTTAGATCTAACGAGATGCGTCTGCCGGATTATAAGTAACGCATCCCTTGGCCGAGAAAGATCCGAGTAAACACATTTCCCAGCCTGGGTTTCTAAGGTACACTGTGACTGAACGACAGATGGTATTCAGGTAGAAAGAACGAGTTATTGTTGTAATTACGGCATAGCTCCTGTTCTAGAGGACTGGTTTTGGAAAAATCGTTCAGTCGTTCAGACTTAGGTTATCCTTGGTTTCCAACACTTCCTTGGATATATGTCGGAATGGATCCTACAACATCGCCGCGGATGAATTTCTTCGCCTTTTTTGTTTTATCTGTTTTAATTGGTCAACTCATGTAACCCTCTACGTCAACAGGTCACCAAGTCTCATTCTTTAGGTTCTCTCAATAATTCACTACTTTGCAATTTTCCGTTGTACTACCTAGCAATTTCTAAGCAGATCAACACTGCCCTTTAGTGTGAATACACCTGCTCCATGTTCGGTAATTAATAAAAATAGTTGTAATTGTCACTGCAGTTTGTAAGTGCACTATTTTGGCAGATAAATAGAAAATCTTTGGATGTATCTGGACGTAAAGACGCGCTACATTTTGGAGCGGACACAAGAAGCTCAGTATGTAACAGTTCGTTGTGGTGTCAGCTTGTGGTGTAGCTTGCTGTCCAGGTTTCGAGAGGGTGCGTTTCTGGCTGAGGTATCGAATATATTGCTTCCCCCAACTTATACCTCTTGAGGAGATCACGAATGTAAAATTAGAGAGATTCGAGCGTGCACGGAGGCATTCCTGCAGTCGTTTTTCCCGCGAACCATACGCGACTGGAACAGAAAGTGAGGTAATGACAGTGGCACGTAAAGTTCCCTCCGCCTCACGCCGTTGGGTGGGTTGCGGAGTATAAATGTAGATGTAGATGTAGAACCGAAGAGCGAAATACGCCCTCTAACAACTGAAAAGCGTAATATGGCCTCACAGGTATCGAATATATTGCTTCCCCCTACTTATACCTCCTGAGGAGATCAAGAATGTAAAATTAGAGAGATTCGAGCGCGCACGGAGGCTTACCGGCAGTCGTTCTTCCCGCGTACCATACGTGACTGGCAAAGGAAATGGAAGTCATGACAGTGACACGTAAGGTGCTCTCCGCCACACACCGTTGTGTGGCTTGCGGAGTATAAATGTAGATGTAGAATGACATATCTATACCCTGTTGCGTGCATCGCAAGACGAAATCTTAGACCAGACTATATGAGACGGCACTCTGCTCGAGACAGTAGTTAGCAGCCTCTGATAGACGGCCAGCACCGACTCGATTTGTTTCAATAAGAAGTGGACTTAAAGACGTCTGGAAGAGAGAAGGAACTGCAAATGGTACGTGAGCTCACAACATGTGTGGCACCAACGAACTGGGCGTAAGTCTGACGATCATCGACCTTAGAAGCCTTTTGGTATCAGGATTACGATTAGTTCAAAAATGGTTCAAATGGCTCTGAGCACTATGCGACTAAACTTCTGCGGTCATCAGTCGCCTAGAACTTAGAACTAATTAAACCTAACTATCCTAAGGACATCACACACATCCATGCCCGAGGCAGGATTCGAACCAGCGACCGTAGCAGTCCCGCGGTTCCGGACTCCGCGATTACGATTAGTATCTTTATAGAATCTGAAAATGTATAACGTAACATGTTCAACGTGTTTAACTACCTGCAAACTACCTTGTTATCCAAATAACAATTTGTATGCCATTGTGTATGAAGTAATTTTATAAATCATTTGCGTCATGAACAGTACACAGGCACGCAAGATTACCACTGTGTTTCGCAAATATGATGTATACTGCACTCTGCTAAGGTTCCTACCTTCTGCTGTTCTTAGTGGTTGAGCAAGACACTGAGGGCTTTCAGCCACGCATTGTTGTGAAATCTTACTTAAATTGCCGGCTCTTGTGGCCGAGCGGTTGTAGGCGCTTCAGTCTGGAATCGCGCGACCGCTACGGTCGCAGCTTCGAATTCTGCCTCGGGCATGGATGTGTGTGATATCCTGAGGTTAGTTAGGTTTAAGTAGTTCTAAGTTCTAGGCGACTGATGAGCTCAGATTTTAAGTCATATAGTGCTCAGAGCCATTTGAACCATTTTTTTAATTAAATTAAATTAAAAGCCGTTTCTCAGGTACTGATAGTAAATGGAGTGTTTCCAATTTCTCAAATTTCAATCGAGAGTGACAACATTCAGATCCAAAACAGCTTTAATTTTTCAACGCGCACATACCGTAGCGTTTTCATAAAAATGAAACATTCAGATTGACTGTCTGATGCTGTTACAGGATGTTAAGAAGGTAGGAGGCGATATTAAAAATTAACTGTTATCGTTCAGTTTCTCATTGTGCCCTCATACTTTCATTGCCTTACCACTGATATACGACTTGTGAACTGATCAAATGTGTCATTAGGTAGCTTATTAGTTAGTGTGATAAAACGGGGATGGATTACAAGCATAGCTACGTCATTTTACAAATAATGAAAATTCTTCTTCTTCTTCTTCTTATTATTATTATTATTATTAGGAGGGCGTCTAAGTATGAATAGCTGCAAGCCGTTTGCCATTTCCCTTTTCATTTAATATGAGTATCATATTCTACGTAGAGAGTAATGAGAGATTGAAATATATGCTTTATAAAGGGGAACTGGACTGAAGTGGCTGTAGGTATTGACTTCTGACTAACTTCATATCTTCATGGCACTTAACATGGTGCAGACTTTCTCTTTCTTTCCACTTTCTGAGAATGCGTGGAAATAAGTCGACACTGGACCTGGGACAGGGAAGGCAGTGCCTGATGTAGCAAAAAGGCTTTGGCATTCTCAAAGGCAATTAACCTCTGGCGTCGCCTCCCTGAATGTAGTCTCCCCGGTGGACCCCTCTCGGAGCCATGGTATTGTGCATTTAGGACTCGCCTCCAGCCTAATAGAAGAGCAGTGTGAGAGGAGGAATTTGACAAGCGGATGGCCTATGCTCCCCTGGTGTCCTGGAGAGCGTCTACAGCAGATAACAATCGTAAGGCCCATTCACGCTGACCGTCACGTCACGTCATGTCCCGTAGTGTCAAAACATTCTGCAATGTGTTTCAAACGGTGGCGTCCACAATGACCGTCCCATTCCATCATGTCACGTCACAGCACCGTCAACGCTTCCAGGGGAAAAATGCCTCGATGGTTGGCGTCATCTGTCCGTTGTTGATCACGTGACCCCCAAGCTCATTTCCTCTCGACATAAGGCCAGAAAAAGATCTCCATATTTCGTTTCGCCACCGTTTTCGTGGCTGATATCAGTTGTTTGTTCTTCGTTATTTGTTATAAACCGATTCGTTACGTTATCTCATTAGTTAAAATTTATAACAAATGACGAAAGGTTAATTGAAGCAGCGAGGCAGCACACTGAATTGTACGGCATAAGAGAACTAAATTACTTGCCCTATACTACATTTATAAAATCCGTTTCTACACGTACCACTACTGTATTTAATATGAAATGGATTGAAATATGGCAGCAACTTGGAGTGAAAAAAGTGCTGTGGGTAGAATCAGAATGATGGTTAGGTGGAATTTATTTGTGTGTAATGAGAAACTTGTAGCGTTTCATAAAGAAATTGACTGAAACCTTTAGAAACTGCACGTTCTTTGTTTAAATATACCTTTGTTGGAGACTTAATTATTGTCAAGTAGGTCTCTGGATTGTGTGTGAAACAGTTTGGAAGCATAAGTGGCCAACATTTATGTGATTTCATTAGCTAACCGTACAAATAAAGCACTTGAAGTATTAAAGCAGCCGGCCGGGGTGGCCGAGCGGTTCTAGGTGCTACAGCCTGGAACCGCGCGACCGCTACGGTCTCAGGTTCGAATCCTGCCTCGGACATGAATGTGTGTGATGTCCTTAGGTTAGTTAGGTTTAAGTAGCTCTATGTTCTAGAGGACTGATGGCCATAGAAGTTAAGTCCCATAGTGCTAAGAGTCATTTATTAAAAGCCCAAAAAAGGGTGTAAGCAAAACCTTTGAATCTTGAAGGGAAAGATATTGAGGGAGATATGACCATTGGACAATAATTTACACTGGACTAGCAAGTAAATTTAAGCTCAAACATACCAATTTTTCACGGGATATGGTGGCAGCTCGTTCCTTTTAGTAATTGTAGGTGCAGTTTAACCTAATAAATTTAAAACTGGTGTTTCGACTTCTTAAATTATAAAATGCAGATTCCTATTCCTTGAGCTCCTTGCATAGCGCGTGAAATTTCGCTTGTGTGGCACGTAATGACACTTTTTGGACCCGCACTATTTTTTTTTTTTTTGTGTTTTGGCCTTTTGTCTTCCTTCTCTAATATATAAGCTGCCCTGCAAGCCGCAAACCATTTGAATCCAACAACTGTAGTTGTAGATGGTTCAAATGGTTCAAATAGCTCTAAGAACTAAGGGACTTAACATTTGAGGTCATCAGTCCCCTAGACTTAGAACTAACGTACCTAAGGACATCACACACATCAGTTCCCGAGGCAGGATTCGAACCTGCGACCGTAGCAGCAGTGCGGTTCCGAACTGAAGCGCCTAGAACATCTCGGCCACAGTGGCCGGCAGATGTAGATGAATATCATTTTCGCACAAATGTGCACTCCACCATTCACGTATGTAAGCTTCAGGTGTTGTGTACATGCACTTCGCATGTAAAAGCAGTTGAAAATAATCTTGCGAAGATCGCATTTCCCGCGAAAAAAAAAAGACGATTTAGGAGAGATCACGTGAATTTAATTGGCTTGACGTGCCGTTACGTGACGGACAGTTTGAATTTGCCTTGTGCTTTCTAAAAAAAACACTGCCTACAGGTCTGCAGGAATATGAGGGCCTAGCTTTGAGCACAGTTTTCTACTCTGTGAGAACCTCTGATGCGTGGCGCCGGTTACTGGAAGCGAAAACGCGCAGTTTTTGTGACGTCAGGAGGTTTTTTGAAAAGGGTGTTGTATCAGAGGGTCATTGGAGTTTTTCAACACGTCGCATTTTTCTTGGTGAGATTTTCATGCAAGAAGTTATCGTACCAATGGCAGGTTGAGTGTTCATATTCAGCGACTGACTGTCACGTCTTATTTGGCAGAAAGGAAAGAGGAGGCCGTTCCGTTCATTAAAGATGTAAAGTTCATCCGGTGATGGAGAGGAGAGCAGACCTCTGTGAGCGCCGGCCCGCACACGAGCAGCCAGTCTGGGTCCAGTGTTGGTTATCAGTGGAAGGCCAAACCAGACGCCTTGTACCTCAGAAGTTCGGGCGCGATGGCTGCGTTCTGCGCGTCTCATGCTGATTATCTAGAGTGAGCAGCACTAGCACCATAGGACAACCTTTGGTCCATAACCAGTCACAGCATTCGAGATAACTTTCTCAAGTCCAGCACTGCTTTAGTAAACGCTTGCATTTCTCAATCTGTCAACCAACTGTCACTGTAATAGTTTAATTAGAAGTTACCGAGTCATTTTTTCACTGAGCTTCAAGTAACTCAGGAAACCAGCAGGTCACCTGATGTAATTCAAGCAAGGCAGATTTGTAAAATTAATTGAAGTTTCTTCCTAGTCATATGTGTTTTATGTTTGTGTTTAACTGAATAAATTAAAGCATTCACTTAAACCTCGTTTCTTTTAATATCTTCACACAAGAATATATTTGATATTATGGAGTTCTCCGCCTTAGGATCCACAGATTGGGCCGTGAATTCTTCGCATTGCTCTTTTTGTTGCACACATTAACTTCAGCTTGAGTCTTGGAGGTGTGTATGGCTCTTAAGTGATATTCTGGCCAGGGTATTGTAAATTCCTTTACCCATAGCCCAACTGCAGCATGCCTATACACACTGCACACAAAAGTTTGTGGATGTTCACAACGGTTTCTTTTTCTGCACACAAGAATTCAATAACAGCACCTTGCTTCTAACGTGAGTCGTGTGTAGACGCCATTATGACGCTGTAATACGGCTCTGTCTGTGGTGTCACCGCCAGACACCACACTTGCTAGGTGGTAGCCTTTTAAATCGGCCGCGGTCCGCTAGTATACGACGGACCCGTGTGTCGCCACTGTCAGTAATTGCAAACCGAGCGCCGCCACACGGCAGGTCTAGAGAGACTTACTAGCACTCGTCCAGTTGTACAGCCGACTTTGCTAGAAAAGGTTCACTGAGAATTACGCTCTCATTTGCCGAGACGATAGTTAGCATAGCCTTCAGCTAAGTCAATTGCTCCGACCTAGCAAGGCGCCAATTATCCTTTTCTATGTATCTATTGACGCATATACTGTATCAACAAGACCAACGTTCACCAATTCTGGATTAAAGTTAAGTATTCCAGCAACTACGTACCTTTCTTTATAGCATTCATTACGTATCCTGTTTCAGACCTCGCGCCAGCCTGCGTGAGTTTAAGCGCGTGCCTTTCGGTTACCCGTCACTGTGGATTGGCTGTCTTGCCAGTCCACAACACTGTCATCTGCCAGAAGGGTTCGAAACTTCACCGGCGCACAGAAGAAACATCAAGTGTGAAGCACCAACATGGACGTATGCCTATGTATATTATTGGTTTTCTAAAAAAAATATGGGGCATTAGTTATTGAACGACCCTCGTAAATGAAAATAACTGCACAGTTCTAACAGCATAGTTAGCTCGGATAATAATCGGATAAGATAAGAATGCTGAAAACTAAATGCGGGCGTTACATACCCAATTTGATTTGTCTAATCTTTTATATTGCCGCACCACATTTTGGAAGTTTCTCTTCTTATCTGGACTGTTAACGGCTCACATTTCACTTCGTAGAAACAGGCAACACCCACCACAAAAAACTTCCTAACATTTCATTTTTTTCCCTGAAATATTAAGGCAACATATCGTATGTTTTTGCATATCTTTACTGCTACCTCCGATATACAGGGTGAAAAGTATTTAAACCGACAAACTATGGGAGGTTGTAGGGGACATCAAAACAAATATTTTTCCCTAATGTCATTTTTTCCTATGAGGAGTATTTAAACCGGTAGAGGAAGATTTCTGTAGCGGCTAATTAATTAAACCAACAAACATTTTTCCATTTTTTTATGACCAAGAGACATTAACACAACCCAATTTCAATTATAGTAGATTTTCAAAAATGCCTCCATTGACACGTAAAGAAAGGTTACACCGTCGGATCATGTTCTGTCTGACACGGGCAAAAACCCCAGGAGTATCCTGAATTGTTCCTGCTGCGACTACTATCCGGGCAACCACATCCTCTTCTGATGCAACAGGCGTTGCGTAAACAAGGTTGCGCATCTCTCCCCACAGAAAAAAGTCTAGAGGGGACATATCTGGGGATCGAGCAGGCCATGCTATAGGACCACGTCTGCCAATCCACCTTTCTGGGAACCGTGGGTCCAGGAATAGACGCACACGACGATTGAAATGTGCCGGCACCCCTTCATGTTGGAACCACATGTATGTCTTGTAGGGAGCGCGACATCTTCCATCAATTCTGGCAATTCTCTGGAGAGAAAATTGTAATAGTGCCTACCATTTAATGGCCTAGGTAGCAGATACGACCCAATTAAACAGTCCCCAACAACACCGACCCACACATTAACGAAGAACCGCACTTGATGAGCGCTAGTAACTGTGGCATGTGGGTTATCCTCACTCCAGACATGCGAATTGTGCATGTTGAAGACTCCATCACGCCCGAACGTTGCTTTATCGGTAGACAACACAGAGGATGGAAATGCAGGATACATTTCACACTGTTCCAGGTACCACTGCGAAAAATCTGCTCTAATTCCAGGTTGTGGATACGCTGTAAGTGAAACGGACGCAACAATTGCTCTCGAGGGACTGTTCTTACAATCGTCTGATTCGCCCCCACGTTACGTGCAATTGCACGAGTGCTGATGGAAGAATCCCGCTGCACATGCTGCAGAACATCTACATCAAATTGCAACGTTCTTACCGTGCAACGGCGTCCCTGCCCAGGTAATCTGCTGAATGACCCGGTCTCAAACAGACGTTGGTACACAGCAGCAGAGGTCACATGATGCAGAATACGGCGATTAGGATATTGTTGTTGATAAACCAGCTGTGCAGCTCGTCCGTTGTGGAGCGATACGTAGTACGCACCAACCATATCAGTGTACTCACTCCAGGTGTATCGCTCCATTAGTAAATAGAGACAATGCACTGCTTCACTGGTGGAAAGCAGTTGCCTATATATAATTTCAGACTACCTAACAGATCAAAATGAATATTTCTGTTCCGACACTGACAATGTTGAGTGTTTATGGAAAAAGTTCAAGGCAATCGTAAAATGCGTTTTAGACAGGTACGTGCCGAGTAAAGCTGTGAGGGACGGGAAAAACCCACCGTGGTTCAACAACAAAGTTTGGAAACTACTGCGAAAGCAAAGAGAGCTTCACTGCAAGTTTAAACGCAGCCAAAACCTCTCAGACAAACAGAAGCTAAACGATGTCAAAGTTAGAGTAAGGAGGGCTATGCGTGAAGCGTTCAGTGAATTCTAAAATAAAAATTCTATGTACCGACTTGACAGAAAATCCTAGAATGTTCTGGTCTTAGTTAAATCAGTAAGTGGCTCGAAACAGCATATCCAGCTACTCATGATGATGGCATTGAAACAGAAGATGACACGCGTAAAGCTGAAATACTAAACACCTTTTTCCAAAGCTGTTTCACAGAGGAAGACCGCACTGCAGTTCCGTCTCTAAATCCCCGCACAAACGAAAAAAAGGCTGAGATCGAAATAAGTGTCCAAGGAATAGAAAAGCAACTGGAATCACTCTACAGAGGAAAGTCCACTGGACCTGACGGGATACCAATTCGATTCTACACAGAGTACGCGAAACAACTTGCCCCCCTTCTAACAGCCGTGTACCGCAAGTCTCTAGAGGAACGGAAGGTTCCAAATCATGGGAAAAGAGCACAGGTAGCCCCAGTCCTCAAGAAGGGTCGTCGAGCAGATGCGCAAAACTATAGACCTATATCTCTGACGTCGATCTGTTGTAGAATTTTAGAACACGTTTTTTACTCGCGTATCATGTCGTTTCTGGAAACCCAGAATCTACTCTGTAGGAATCAACATGGTTCCCGGAAACAGCGATCGTGTGAGACCCAGCTCGCTTTATTTGTTCATGAGACCCAGAAAATATTAGATACTGGCTCCCAGATAGATGCTATTTTCCTTGACTTCCGGAAGGCGTTCGATACAGTTCCGCACTGTCGCCTGATAAACAAAGTAAGAGCCTACGGATTATCAGACCAGCTGTGTGGCTGGATTGAAGAGTTTTTAGCAAACGGAACACAGCATCTTGTTCTTAATGGAGAGACGTCTACAGAGGTTAAAGTAACCTCTGGCGTGCTACAGGGGAGTGTTACGGGACCATTGCTTTTCACAAAATATATGTAAATCACCTAGTATATAGTGTTGGAAGTTCCATGCGGCTTTTCGCGGATGATGCTGTAGTATACAGAGAAGTTGCGGCATTAGAAACTTGTAGCGAAATGCAGAAAGATCTGCAGCGGATAGGAACTTGGTGCAGGGAGTGGCAACTGACCCTTAACATAGACAAATGTAATGTATTGCGAATACATAGAAAGAAGGATCCTTTATTGTATGATTATATGATAGCGGAACAAACACTGGTAGCAGTTACTTCTGTAAAATATCTGGGAGTATGCGTGCGGAACGATTTGAAGTGGAATGATCATATAAAATTAATTGTTGGTAAGGCGGGTACCAGGTTGAGATTCATTGGGAGAGTCCTTAGAAAATGTAGTCCATCAACAAAGGAGGTGGCTTACAAAACACTCGTTCGATCTATACTAGAATATTGCTCATCAGTGTGGGATCCGTACCAGGTCGGGCTGACAGAGGAGATAGAGAAGATCGAAAGAAGAGCGGCGCCTTTCGTCACAGGGTTATTTGGTAAGCGTGATAGCGTTACGGAGATGTTTAGCAAACTCAAGTGGCAGACTCTGCAAGAGAGGCGCTCTGCATCGCGATGTAGCTTGCTGTCCAGGTTTCCAGAGGGTGCGTTTCTGGATAGGGTATCGAATATATTGCTTCACCCTACTTATACCTCCCGAGGAGACCACGAATGTAAAATCAGAGAGATTAGAGCACGCACGGCGGCTTTCCTGCAGTCGTTTTTCCCGCGAACCATACGCGACTGGAACAGAAAGAGAGGTAATGACAGTGGCACGTAAAGTGCCCTCCGTCACACACCGTTGGGTGGCTTGCGGAGTATAAATGTAGATGTAGATGTAGAACTGAGGAGCGAAATACGCCCTTTAACAACTGAAGAGCGTAATACGGCCTCACAGGTTTAAATAATCCTCACAGGAAAAAAATGACATTAGGGAAAATATTTGTTTTGATGTCCCCTACAACCTCCCAGAGTTTGTCGGTTTTAATACTTTTCACCCTGTAGATGCACAGTGGCGAACAGCAGGAGGTAGCAGAAGAACCGGAAGGTGTCGGACGTCCAGCTGGTGACCGGCTGACGGCGGACGCGCCGCCGCCAGCGGAAGCCAGTCTCGCCAAGGGCGCTGGCTGGCTAGCCGGGCAGCTACTGTGCGCCCAAGTTCTGCCAACTCTGCCGCCGCCGGCGCTGGCTCCGGCAGACCAAAGGAGTGCGGCCGCGGAGAGCCCGCCGCGCTGTTCCCGCGGCAACTTGGCCCGCTTGTTATTTTTTCCCGTCGCGGGGCTTTTCCTTGCCGTTTCCCTTGTTGATGTTGGGCCAGCATCCCTCTGGCGCGTGTATCCGTATGTTTGTGCACGGCCGCGCCTGTTTTGTCCGCTCGCCAAATAAGGGAAAAAGTTGGCGTCCCGCATTTTAGGGGCCAGTCCGTCAGTCCGTCACAATGGGCGCACAGGACCCGGGGGCGGCGGCGGCGATGGCGGGGGCGCGGGGGCGGCGCCAGCGAGGCGAGCTGCCGGTCGCCCCGCACAAAGGATACGGCAGAGCACTGTGGGCGGCGCTGCTGCGTCTGCAAGACTGAGACCGCCTCCAACTGCCGCGGGCTGTTGTGGTTAGCCATCCATTGCTTTTAAGACCAGAGGCTGTTTCTCCTGACGTACAGTTGAAACCTGAAACACTCCGAAAGAAAGTAATATCTTGCTAAATGCTGGGAACATACCAATTTAAGAGGAATTCATGAATCCGTTCCATACTGTTGAACGGCCGCAGTGGCTCGCACCTACTTCTTTCAATTGGGGGCCCAACAACACCACGTCATTATCTCCTGTTTTCGTGCCAAAGTATTAAAGCATCTCAAACAGCTTTAAACCCTTTACATACAGGGTTTGTGTCTCATCTTCAGACATGCCACATGTACACTACTGGCCATTAAAACTGCTATACCACGAAGATGACGTGCTACAGACGCGAAATTTAGCCGACGGGAAGAAGATGCTATGACATGCAAATGATTAGCTTTTCAGAGCATCCACACAACGTTGTAGCTGGTGGCGACACCTACAACGTTCTCAAATGAGGAATGTTTCAAACGATTTTTCATACACAAAGAGCAGTTGACCGGCGTTGCCTGCTGAAACGTTGTTGTGTTGCCTCGTGGCTGGTCGGAGTGGGCGTGAGGTTCCTGCCTCGGGCATGGATGTGTGTGATGTCCTTATGTTAGTTAGGTTTAATTAGTTTTAAGTTCTAGGCGGCTGATGACCTTAGAAGTTAAGTCGCATAGTGCTCAGAGCCATTTGAAACAATTTGATGCCTCGTGTAAGGAGGAGAAATGCTTACCATCACGTTTCCGACTTTGATAAATGTTAGCAGAATATGGAATCGGTGAGTTCGTTCAGGAGGGTAATACGGAACGCCGTGCTGGATCCCAACGGCCTCGTATCACTAGCAGTCGAGATGACAGGCATCTTATCCGCATGGCTGTAACGGATCATGCAGCCACGTCTCCATCCCTGAGTCAACCGGTGGGGACGTTTGCCGGATCCCAACGGCCTCGTATCACTAGCAGTCGAGATGACATGCATCTCATCCGCATGGCTGTAACGGATCGTGCAGCCACGTCTCCATCCCTGCGACAACCGGTGGGGACGTTTGCAAGACAACAACCATCTGCACGAACTTTCGACGACGTTTGCAGCAGCATGGACTATCATCTCGGAGACCATGGCTTCGGTTACCCTTGACGCTGCGTGACAGACAGGGGCGCCTGCGATGGTGTACAACGACGAACCTGGGTGCACTAGTCGCAAAACGTCATTTTTTCGGATGAATCCAGGTTCTGTTTACAGCATCATGATGGTCGCATCCGTGTTTGGTGACAGCGCGGTATGTTCTAGCATGTCCAATGAATACCCGTTTATCAACTGCATTTCTTCTTAGTGTAGCAACTGTAATGGCCAGTAGTATATTCTCCGTCATGCTTCCTGATAGTTCTGAAACGACCTGCTACGTGTCACGGAACGTAATGTGCTCCTCATCGTGATATACGACAGCAGCGCTCTCCAGCGGCATTTCTCGGGTGCATCTGGTGCGTTGGGTATTAGCGCGATCAGCTCGGTGGATTGCTAGCCGAAGGGGACCAAGTTTGATTCCCTGCCGGGTCAGGGGCTTTGTCTGCTGAGAGGCTGGATGTTGCGTTATCCACCGGATCGTATGTTCATAATTGAAATTCCACTATTCAGATCGCTGGATAGGCACATCGTCTAAGCCAATAAATTAACAAAAAGAAGAACTCGGTTTCTTTACGGTAATGAACGAGCCTGAAACAGTTGCGTTACTCCTGTCATTGGATCGTCGGAGGTGAAAGGATAAAATCGCGAAGAAGATTCCAGACACGTTGTTGGTTTTGAACAGCGAACTGCTGGGTCAGGATCACTACCTTATGCTGCACAACCATCTGAGGTGCATACTAGTGGAAGTTACTTGTTAAAGCAATTGAATCTGCAGCTCAATTTCAGTTTTCAGTTGAATATAGTTAAAATATAGTCTCTTAAGTCACTTTTCGCATTTATAATACGGATTTCTAGATGTTGTGTTTGCTACCATCGCTCTGAACAAATATGCTTGGCCACACACATCAGGATTCATTTCGCAATTTCATTCGAATGAAAGAGCAGATTTTTTCGAAGCTGCTCAGCATCAGTGAGAAAGATGTTTATAGGACATGAGATAGTCGAAAATCCCAATAGATAGCTATATATACACTCAGTCGTTCAATCGTTAGCATATGCACCAAAAAATCCTGCAAATACATTATTTAAGAATTTACGATAAATAACATCGAGCATTCAACTAAATGAAGAAGAGTGACCCATAATATTTTGAAAAAAAAGTGTGATACAATTTGGAAGTAGCTGTACGCAAACTTACCACCTTTCTCTTTAGAATTTACAACGCTATCAACTACACTTCAGCCTCGATATGGCAACTCTGCCTCAGTTACATGGCAAGCACTGTGTAAAGACTGTACCTAAAAAAGTCATTAATTCAAGTTTAACTACGACAAATTGCACCAAAACAACCTACTTTTGCTAGACCGTCATTGTGCCGGAACACTGAAACGGTATACTTTCATAGCATACAAATTATAGCACGAAAAGTAATAAATGAGGTAAGCCGATATGTAGTTCCATGTCACTCTATTACAGCAAATCAAACCTTAAACGACACGTATTCAGGAGATCTTCTGTGTTCGAAACACTTTACATTCATACCATGTAAGATACACTGAAGCGCCAAAGAAACTGATACAGGCATACGTATTCAAACACAGAGATATTTAAACTCGCAGAATACGGCACTGCGGTCGGCAATCACTATATAAGATAAAAAGTGTCTGGCGCAGTTGTTAGATCGGTTACTGCTGCTACAATGGCAGGTTATCAAGATTTAAGTGCATCTGAACGTGGTGTTAGAGTCGGCGCAAGGGCGATGGGACACAGTAGCTCCATGTAGCGATGAAGTGGGGATTTTCCCGTACGACAATTTCACGAATGTACCCCGAATATCAGGGTAAACATCAAATCTCCGACATCGGTGCTACCGGAAAAAGATACTGCAAGTACGAGACCAACAACGACTGAAGGGAATCGTTCAACGTGACAGAAGTGCAACCCTTCAGCAAATTGCTCCAGATTTCAGTGCTGGGCCACCAGCGAATGTCAGCGTGCGAACCATTCGACGAAACATCATAGATACGGGCTTCCGAAGCCGAGAGCCGACTCGTGCATCCTCTATGAGCGCACGTCCCACGCCTGGGCCCGTGAACACAGACATTGGACCGTTGATGACTGGAAATATGTTGCCTGGTCGGACGAGTCTAGTTTTAAATTGTATGCAACGGATGGACATGTACGGGTATGGAGACAGCCTCATGAATCCATGGACCCCGCATGTCAGCAATGGACTGTTCTAGCTGGTACAGGCTCTTGTAATGGTGTACGGCGTGTGCAGTTAGAATGGTAGGGGACCCTTGATAGGCCTAGATACGACTCTGACAGGTGATACGTACGTAAGTATCCTGTCTGATCACCTGCATCCATTCATGTCCAGTGTGCGTTTCGACGGCCTTGGGCAATTCTAGTAGGACAATGCGACACGTCACACGTCCATAATTGCTACAGATTGGCACCAGGAACATTCTTCTGAGTCTAAGCACTTTCGATGGCCACCAGACTCCCGAGACATGAACAATATTGAGCATATGTGGGATGCTTCGCAACGTGCTTTTCAGAAGAGATCTCCTCCCTTCGTGCTATTACTGATTTATGGACAGCATGATTCATGGTGCCAGTTCCCTCGAGCACTACTTGAGACATTCGTCGAGTCCATGCCGCTTCATGTTGCGGCACTTCTGTGTGCTCGCGGGGACCCTACACGATATTAGGCAAGTGAACCAGTTTCTTTGCCACTTCAGTCTATAATAAGTTGAAACGTCCCCTTTGAAAAATTAAAGAATGGCTTTGCTTGTAAACTTCCACGTCATTTGATACAAAGACAGCTAAGTAAAATTGAACGTACTCAGGCAGTTCTCTCTTTACTTATTCTGATCATCACTAAACTGACACACAATATTTTCAGCGCAACGCATTCTGACTTTCAAAAATCCCTAGAAAAGAATGGCCCTGACTAACAATATTCTATACCGTTCACGAATCACTTACCTCACAAAAATCTTCGTTACTCGAACTACTGCAATACAGCAAGCGCCAATAATGCAAGCTAAATAAAATATTCTAATTGCTAAAGGCACTAACTACTGATAGGCATAGCAAATGAAAGATTTTGATAGAGAACAAACAATGTATTTACCTCAATAGTGTTCAAAAGTCATCATATAGATAACTATCAATTCATGACAACCATCTTTACAAATTTCCTTTTTCAGGCAGACACACGTCTAGATCGTCCGCCTATAGCAACCTCTCAAAACTCTGGCATCTCTCCCCACATCCACCACTGCTGGCGGCTCACTGCCCAACGCTACGTGCTGTTCACATCCAACTGCCCAACACTTGAATAGCGAATATTCCAACAATGCCAACAAGCCACAGACTGCACACAGCACAGTCAGTGATTTTCATACAGAGCGCTACGTGGTGTTACCAACATCAAAACCTAAACAGCCTACTTATAAAGTACAACCATCACATACGGAGTTTAACTCCATACACTATGGCGGCTCCTAAGTAGTGCTTGTGACGTAAAACCGATGCTGTATCTCATTGGCCACGTTCGACTCCACGAGCCAAAACTTTTAGATGAAGATTCTTGATTTCATTCTTCTCAACGTAATGGAAGGTGGAAGTCGGCGCTGCGACGTTACCACCTTGTCGTCCACGTATGTTGTCACGTTCCGAGAGATGACGGCTTTGCTCCAGCCGCCTCTCGCGATATCGTTGGGCAGCGTCGCCTGTTGTGTCTCGTTTAGATGAGAGTCTTTGCCTTTCAAGAGCCAATCAGAGCTTATGTCGTTATAACTCCAGTTCAGACAACGTGGCAGCATAGAAAGGCACTGTTGGGCAGGCTGTGGTGTAGTGCAGATGTCCTGATCAGAGTTTCTGGGCGGACGCTACAAATCTGCGAATTCAAAATGTTGTTTCTCATTCTTGGGTGAGATAACTGTATGATTTTGGCTTTGCCAGTGCTCTTCAAGCGTACTACTTTAGTTTCTGGCAGATAGTGTAACTTTTGGGCCCTGTTTATACAAAATAAAGTCTCGCGAGAGGCATTTCTTCAAATTTTAACGAAAACCAGCATTCCAATGTGGCTTAGCAGGTGGTATCCATGTGCAATTACCACTTTCGTGAAAGACGGTGGTAACTATATTTCACAAGCTCAGGTAAAGACCTGAACAACGATTTTATTCTCATGTTACACAGCATCCGTTCAGAAGGTTACCAGGCAGATTTTATTCCTACCGTGTAAGCGACATCATCCAAGTAACTATGGTAACTGCTTGAACTTCAAAATGGTTCAAATGGCTCTGAGCACTATGGGACTTAACTACTGTGGCCATCAGTCCCCTAGAACTTAGAACTACTTAAACCTAACTAACCTAAGGACATCACACACATCCATGCCCGAGGCAGGATTCGAACCTGCGACCGTAGCAGCCGCGCGGTTCCGGACTGCGCGCCTAGAACCGCTAGACCACCGCGGCCGGCTAACTGCTTGAACTCACACATGTAAACAAAAGACATGCATTCGACCGGTGAGATATGAGCAGGTAATATTAACTACTGGACGTGCTGCCACAGTGCGTCAACGTGACTGAGGCACAAATCTAAATAGAGCAAGTGTCCAAGATATTCTCCAGAACGCTCCGAAAAAGAGGAAAGTGTGTCCTAAGTTTGTCCCGCACACCTCGACTTCCGAACAAAAATTGGGGCCACCGACGCCTCCCACGGCTCGACAGAAATTCAAAACACGGGCCTTTTCTGTAAAGAATCAACAAGAGTGACGAGACTTGGTTTCAGCACTTCTAACTTCCGCCAAGAGGCGAAATACAGATACTTAAGTGCAGGGTTACCACTTTTAAGACGTAACCGCATTGTCAATGTGACAAGCGACTTGAACAATATCCAAAAGACTATTCTGTTAGTTGCACAGTTGTATGAACGTCCTGTGTGCTACACTCATGGAAGGGAGACTATGTAGATCACGTAAAGTATTAAAACCTCCATCTTCACTTTCCGTTAATTTTTATTAATTCGTTCTCGGAACTTTTGGCGCTGATTGGTTATACAGAGATTACAGAAAACCTCTGTGTGGTATTTGAAAGTAACTGTAATCACCTACATGGCATTAGCTATTGTGTTCAGAAATTGCTGATGTTTGAGTCTCTTTTTAGCACAATTTTTTGTTCATATTTTAATGAAAAGATTTCATTCTTCTGCACTTGGAACCACGGGTCGGTATATAATTTTACCAGTAATAAGTTTACTTATGGCGCCAGGTACTGTATCGCTACACTAAGAACTGCAAATGCTTTACTTCACCACGCGTTATTCTGCTATCTTTCGTAGCATCTTCGGCGGTCAGATAAGTCGACGAGTTGGAATTTGCTGATGCATGCAGCTCGGAGAACAATCATCGCTAGATGAGCTCTTTCAACAATAATCTCCTCATTGTTATTTAGAAACTGAAAGTTATTATTCTCAGTGCTTAATTTCGTTTTCTACAGCTGGAATACGTTGTCTAGCACGAGTTATGTCAGTGCACAGTATTACTACTAAAAGCCTATGAATACACTTACCTCAAGAATTTGTAAATGAAACTACCTTCGTAGTTAGAAGTTAAGCGTCAGATTGCGTTTTTAGGGGCTCATGCCTAAATTTTGTCGAAGAATCATAGCGAAACTTGCCTCCTAATCTGCAATGGAAATTTAGCAACAATTTTCAAAGCTGTCAATGTAGATTTCGACGTAGTGCTCATGAAAATCAAATAGCTGTATTTTTCAAACAGTTTAACGATGTGTTTCGGTAGCTAATTCAGAAACATATATCAACGAGTCGTCTGTGGCTTGCAGAATCCATCAAAAATTGGTGAAATGGCTCTGAGCACTATGGGACTTAACTTCTGAGGTCGTCAGTCCCCTAGGACTTAGAACTACTTAAACCGAACTAACCTAAGGACATCACACGCATCCATGCCCGAGGCAGGACTCGAACCTGCGGCCGTAGTGGTCGCGCGGTTCCAGACTGAAGCGCCTAGAACCGCTCTGTCACGCCGGTCGCTGCAGAAGCCATCATGGAAACATTTACTCTCAGGAGTCCTCCCAGGGTTCAGACCTTGTTTCACTGATTTCCTCACTGGATACCGGTGATGTTTCATCATAGGTGTAGTCTTGTAACTGCCACTTACATGCTGATTACCTCCAGTTGTATCCAAGAGATAGCCCTAACACCACTGCCGCTGCAGTATCAAGTATTGATAACATTTGTTCATTATAACGAAGGGCACAAAAGTTGTGTGGTCTTCAAATCTGTAGGCAGAATTTCGAGCATTCAGTAAGTTGGTGTTAGAGACCCGTGGCATGGATCGTTTCCGTGTAGCAACGTAAGTTTTGTTTGTGCTGTTTTCCTACCTAGCTACCTTTCTTTCTGTGAAAATACCTCGACAATTTGACACGAGGCTGAAATATACAAGCACCAAAAGCGTACAACACAAGACACCAAGTAGTGCAACAACCCTCAGATAAAGAACGTAAATTGTTTTCATTGGGTATTCAGTCTGTTCAGACGTTGTACAGTAGAGTGCGTAACAAATGTAGCGATATCTATTCCCCCACGAGTATTGTTCGTAATGTAGACCATCATTATCCTGGCAATTGCACAATGAAGCACCATAGACCGTCTTAGCCAGCAATCCCAAGAGTTGTGTGTATTGTTACTGTGACAATCCCAGCAATTAGGTCAATCATAGTATCTATTAGAGTGTCGTAAGTTAGACTCTCTGCACAAGCCCATTTTCTCAAAGGCCCCTGTTTATGGATGCAAAATTACTGCGAATGCTTTGTCGCCACTGTGGGAACAGCTCAGAACGAAGTTTTTATGTTACTCCTCTAGTGCATTCAGTATACACTTAAAGGAGCTGCATATAGACTGTTGTATACCACAATTGAATGGCTTAATTTTGTTCATATTGAGATACAGAGACCTAAAGTTAAGTGAGCGCTGAAGAATCTGCAGCTGAGATTCCAGAAATATTCAAGCACATGGTTTCTTGCTAGAGATGAACCTTTCTTTCTGTTTGTTTGGATCATTAATTTCAGAAGCATTATAGGCAGGAAAGTGGAGGTAATGGACTTGTACCACTATTGAAATAAGCCCTTTAATTAATGTACGACTAACACAGCCAGGTAGGTGAACTCGAGACGGTATAAAAATAATGGTTCAAATGGCTCTGAGGTCACCAGTCCCGTAGAACTTAGAACTACTTAAACCTAACTAACCTAAGGACATCACATACATCCATTCCCGAGGCAGGATTCGTACCTGCGGCCATAGCGGTCACGCGGTTCCAGACTGTAGCGCCTAGAACCGCAAGGCCACCCCGTCCGGCGAGACGGTATCGATCAATGCTGAATTCAGGGTTGACAGCGAAGACTAAATTGAACATGACTAGACATCAACAAGTACCGTGAGAGAACGGAACAAATTTGCTTGCACATTGGACACAAGGCGTATACCAACGATATGTGGGCTTCTTTGCTGTTATTTTCAGTGTAGAAAAAACAGGAAGATAGATTTGGTACAAGAAATAAAGCTAACGCAATTATTCCTTAACTGATCACCGACCACCACAGACGCCTTAAAACAAATAAGTTAGAAAATATCTCAAACAACGTACAAAGTGCTGTCGGTGGCATTCAGGTTCACCTTCTGTCGCTCAGGGAAATGATACAACTCCATTTTTCGAACAACTCAATACAGTTGTTAGACCATAATATAAACTCTGTGCTAAGAGAAGGAAAGAGAGAAGGGAAATGAAACTTCACGGGTTGAGAGGGCATGTGATGTTGTTTCTAGCAATACCTGACATTATCAGGACATGGAGAATTCAGCCTTTAGTTTTTAGAGTAGTTTTCTTATAAAAATTTTATACGAAATATTTTACTTGCTAGAGCGCAAACAGTACACGCCACATTGGATTTTGTACCTCGCCTCGCTTGTTCACACAACCATTCTCAGCTTTAGTTTGAAGATCAAGTTCTAAGCTCTGCCTTGCAATAATAAACGCAAGCTTAAAACTTGATTTGTAGCTATGGTGTGCAACGGTCGTGTCTCACACAATACTGAACAGTGCTATCGTAAAAGTAACATTAATTTGGTTTCGGAACAAGTGACACATTAAAAGACGCCTTCGGCAAGTGATTGTTCGTAATCGAAATAGGTTTACTACATGAAGAGCCTAAAAAAGTATGATTCTCGTTTTGGGGAACACATGCACTCTCCCTGAATAAATCGGCCTTTTGTGTGCACATCGCTGTGATGGTACATATAAGTACTGTGGGGGATACTGGACATGGAGGTACTGCACTAAGCTACCAAAGGAAGGATGCTCCATTTACTGAAGGAATTAGAAACTTACAACTGCAAAGAAAAAAAATCTTATGTTACACTAAATGCACAACGAAAATTTCATCAGGACTATTTCTTCAGTAATTTCGGTCGGTGTGCCGGCTAGCCTGGATGTGGTTTATAGGCGGTTTTCCACATCCCGCTAGGTGAATACCGAGCTGGTTCCCACGTTCTGCCTCAGTTACACGACTCGCAGACATCTGAACACGCTCGCACTATTCCATGAATTACACTCGACACTGGGGTACACTAATTACATCCCGGGGGTTACGGGTTGGCCGCAGGAAGGGCGTCCGGGCACCCCTTTCCACTAACCTTGCCAAATCCGTTCCTACCAATGCCGACCCTGCGTCAGCGAGGGACATGGCACCAGTGAAAGAAAAGAACAGCGTAGTATTACGTTTTTCTTTCTATCTAGCGTAAACCTGTAAGTGAAAATCTTATAATGAATTAAACATACTCATCACTGGTGTAATATTCTACAACATTTATCATTTCTCGCACTAAACGGTTTTCAGCTGTTACTCCATCATCAGGTACTTATCTTTGTACCTAATGATGGCGTAACACCCGGAAACCGGTTCGTGTTTAAATATTGTAGAATATTACACCAGTGTTATGTGTGTTTCATTCATTAGGTATAAAATATTCTACCAAGAACCGAGGGAACAATCAGGCAATTCGATCAAAATATTTTGTCTGAAAATGACTTAATGCCGAAATTGCAATCGTAAATTAAATTATTAGAGCGGAATTCAAGATGACGTTAAAGTTTATTGAAACTTTGGACACATATTACAAGAAAGAATAAATATAGAATCGCTGGTTTCAAGAGGGCCATACAGAATGGTACTCAGGTAGACAATAGCCCAACGCGATTAGCGCAGCAGAGGTGAGGCATAGTGTTCGCTCTGCTGTGTGCCGTCACATAACGTGAGTCAGGAGCTGGACTTGTCTCCAAAAAGACAAGTATCAAATGGTTCAAATGGCTCTGAGCATTATAAGACTTAACTTCTGAGGTCATCAGTCCCCTAGAACTTAGAACTACTTAAACCTAACTAACCTAAGGACATCACACACATCCATGCCCGAGGCAGGATTCCAACCTGCGACCGTAGCGGTCGCGCGGTTCCAGACTGTAGCGCTTAGAAACGCTCGGCCACTCCGGCCAGCAGATAAGTATCGGGATGTACTGTGCGCCCATACGTGGAGCATGACGGACTGCTAGCGTGACGTGGCAGTAGGAGAGAGGAGATGAGGGTGCTGAGCGCAACAACTCCTGGACACGGGAGGGCCACTGCGAGGTCCTTTTCAGACGAATCCCAGTCGTGATACATCAACCTGTGAAGGAACCGGGGGGAACTAATATTGCCAGATTTGATTTGTTGTCGTTGTTACAAGGACCGAGAACTTGCTTAGATGATCGTTGGTAGCCATTAGGTACACAACATGATGACCTCTGGCTCAGAAAGCGTGTTGTTTGCACAGTAGCCGTTATATTTATGACTTGTCAAAGCGAGTGGCCGCACCCTAAATTAGAGGTCTCCGTGACATTGCGAGGTTATATTTCAATTAGATAAAGCAAAACGGCATGTTCCCCGTGTTCTCCTAAACTCTCTCGCGCTTCGCAGCGCGTTCTCCAGACTAGATGAATATATCTCGTCATGGTTCACCAACACTTTCCTAAATTGTTCTTTCTTGCCAAATTCGATATTGTTTTTTAGAAATTAGTTGTTGTTTTCGCCAAATTTGACCTTTTTCTAAAAGAAATATTGATGATGTCTTTACTCCCATGTTATATATATATATATATATATATATATATAGCCAGTTTCTAAGCTGCTTTCGCTGTCACATGAAAGAGCGTTACGGGAATTTGAAGATTATATCCAAACCTCAGCCTTGAAGCCGATACGCACATGAAAACAAGTTTTCTGTCACTTGGGTTACGAGATGTCCGGAACCTGTACAGAAAATTGGAATAGAGATCAACACAAACATCATTTCTGCCCTTTTTATTGCTCATGAAAACCACACATTGCATATTGTACCAACATACTGCCAGAACTTCAGAGGTGGTGGTCCAGATTGATGTATACACCGTTACCTCTAATACACAGTAGCACGCCCACTTCCATTGATGCATAGCTGTATTCGTCGTGGAGTACTATCCACAAACTCATCAAGGCTGTGTTGGTTCTCATTGTCCCACTCCTCAACGGCGATTCGGCTTAGATACCTCAGAGCGGTTGGTGGGTCACGTCGTTCATAAAAAGTCCTTTTCAGTCTATTCCAGGCACGTTCGATTGGGTTCATATCTGGAGAGTTGCTGGTCACTCTAGGCTAGCGACGTTGTTATCCTGAAGGAAGTCTTTCAGAAGATATCCACGATGCGGGCGCGAATTGTCTTCCATGATGTTGAATGCCTCGCCAATATGCTGCCGATATGGTTGCACCATCGGTCAGAGGATGGCATTTACGTATCGTACAGCCGTTACGCCTTCCAAGACCACCAGTGGCGTAAGTCGGCCCCACATAATGCCACCCCAAAAGCTGCACTCGCTGGATAGTGTGTCTAAGGCGTTCAGCGTGACCGGGTTGCCTCCAA